>NC_133769.1:298515846-298550051 GCF_003597395.2 Chelonoidis abingdonii
GCAGAGAGGAGCTGGGGGTGCAGAGAGGGGCAGGGGGTGCAGAGAGGAGCTGGCAGGGGGTGCAGGTACTCACACGGGGAGAGTGGCTGGGAGCAGCCCGAGCCGCAGGACGCTGTCCCGAACCCACCATGCAGCAGCAGGAGCCCCAGGGCCAGAGGTCCAAGGAGCAGCAGCAGCAACAGGGCCAGGAGGCAGCCCACATGGCTCTCTCAGAGCTGCACAGCGCCCCCTGGTGGCTGGGAGGAAGAATTACATGCCACGCGGCCGGAGCCCATCAAAGCTTCCCTCGCGGGGAAGCCAGTTAACAAGCGGTTCTAAGCCCGCTTCTAAATTTAACAACCGGTTCGTGCTAACGGGTGCGAACCGGCTCTAACTCACCCCTGCTTCTAGAGCTTTATTGTAATTCTGATTCATTTTTAAGGATTAGAGGTGGAAAAAGATATTAATCCAGTGTGCTGCTTGCAAAATGCTATTGAAAATTTGCACTAGCACTGGGACAATTAGTGTAGGATCATGTTTACAGTAAGTCATACAGTATCAGTTATTTTACTTCTGATGTACTGTAGGAGCAAGATGTTCCTGATATGCTTCTCAGAAGTAGGACAAAATGTGCACTCTCTTAGTCTGGTAAACACACATAATCAATCTGAACTTTGTATCTTAATTTTTGCTTTCCTTCAATTACCTTCTGCAGACAGACATACCTCTCAACCTCCTAAATGCTGAAGTTGAGATTTTCAGGGAATTTCGACAAATGATTGCAGAATTTGGCTCCAGATGTACAGGACTCCTTCAAAATGTGTAGCAAGGAGCTAACGTTGCCAGCAATCATTTTTTCCATGAATATAGGCAACTGTGTCTTTTCTAGTGTGATGACTATACATATTTTGTGATTATTGTAGTTACTGTGATAAGTGTACCGTATCTGTAAACTTGGCTGTAGTTATTTAAGTTTAAAGTCAACTAAAAATGTAAAGATTGTGCAATGTTTTTTTCCTTCACCATAAAATGCTTGATCCTGTAAGGTTCTGAACACTATGATCCAGTCTGGAAAAGCACTTAAGCATGTGTTTAACTTTAAACATGTGGTCCCATTAAAGCCAATGGGAATGCTCATGTGGTAAAGGCTAAGCGTGTGCTTAAGTGCTCTGATGGATCAGAGCCAGACTGCAGTCAGTGAATACAAAGCTAGAATAATGGCAGTGCCTGCATAGCTATCCCCTAACTGGTTGCTTACCTCTACCTATTTCCAGAATCTGTCTTTTACAGTTTCAGCTGCTTTTAGATCATGTGGAGGAGGATCTACATATGCTACTACCCATGGGCAGGAACAGGCCACAGTCATCCTCAAGACTGGCTGGTGATAAATGGATAGCATGAACGTTGTGGGAAAGAGTAGAAGGAATACTTTTTGTTTTCTTGTCCAAATGTATCAGGCACTCAAAAAGAGAAGCACTCAAATGATTTGGGGACATATTTTTGAATGCTGGTGTTTTTCATTGAGATGTGGACAAAGCAGTGAGACATCTAGTAAACTTATGCATGGGGTTACCAGGCTGAGGGAAGATGGAAAATAATGTGAAACTGAACTAAAAAACCTTGTAATAGAATGAGAAATGGTATGATGTGGGAGTGTTTGTTGAAGTGAATGAAAAGTGTTTCGGCTGAAAATAAAGTAATGTCTTGCTCACTGTGAATCCGTGTGTCTAACGTGTGACCCATGAATGGAGAAAACACAAACCCCCAGTCACATGACCAACTAATGATGAGTACACAGACTCCCTAACTGTCTATCATGTGATTTCAGGACATGTATTTGAATGTTGGTGTTTTTCAGTGAGATAGGTGCCTCTTGACCTGATAATATCTAGTACCTACCAAACTGATGCCTTTCAATTACACTAAACAATTTACACATACTTATTTTGAGGAGTCCAAGGCATTTTGAGGGGACTGACTGTCTAAGCAGCAGTTCTGCAGAAAAGAACCTGGGAATTACAGTGGAAGAGAAGCTGCATATGAGTCAGCAGTGTGCCCTTGTTGCCAAGAAGGCTAACGGTATATTGGGCTGCATTAGTAGGAGCATTGCCAGCAGATCGAGGAAAGTGATTATTCCCCTCTATTTGGCACTGGTGAGACCACATCTGGAGTATTGCCTCCAGTTTTGGGCCCCCCACTACAGAAGGATGTGGACAAATTGGAGAGAGTCCAGCAGGGGCAATAAAAATTATTAGGAGGCTGGGGCACATGACTTATGAGGAGAGGCTGGGGGAACTGGGATTGTTTAGTCTCCAGAAGAGAACAGTGGAATCTCCATCCTTAGAAGTTTTTAAGGCCCATCTTGACAAAGCCCTGTTTGGGATGATTTAGCTGGTCCTGCTTTGAGCAGGAGTTGGACTAGATCACTTCCTGAGGTTTCTTCCAACCCTAATCTTCTATGATTCTATGATTACCATACTTATAACAAACTGGATTGGTTTACAGAAGATTCTGAAACAGTGTGGGGTCTGTAGCTGTTCTCAGTGACAGACTTTCAGCTTCATAATGAATGATAACTGACATTAATATGAAAAGGCTACTGTGGGCAAAGTGTCTTTTTATGAGGTTACCAGTCTGAGAGAAGTTGGAAAGAATGTGAAACTGAATTAAAAACCTTGTAACAGAATGAGAAATGGTATGATGTGGGGTGTTTGTTGAAGCGAATGAAAAGTCGTATGGCAAAGAATAAAATAATGTTTCACTCACCATGAATCCATGTGTCATGTGGCAGGATCCATGTGTCATGTGGCAGGTTCCCGAGACTTAGAAAATACAGTATGCTTTCCGTCTGCTTTTCTTTCTACTTCAGATCCTCTCGCTTTCCCCCTCCCCTTCCTTCCCTTTTGTCACTTGTACTTCTTTCCTTCACTTGCTTTACAGTGAATATTTGATTAGCAGCTCCTCAAACACTGTATTATCCAAGTTCCGCTTCTTGTAGCAGTGCCCCTCTTCCTTTTCACGTCTCTCACAGTGGCTCTTTATCCTGGCAGTTTTCATCACTGCTGTATTTTTGCAACTCTCACTCCCATCACCATTTTCTTTTCTTCTCCTCCCTGTGATTCTCTTCCCCTGTGGTTTTTTCACTGGAGCGAAGGGACGCTGTCAAGTATTTTTGTCCAAGACAGAAACAAAATCAAATAGAACTGTTCAGTGTTAAAACAAACAAAATCACCTCAGTGGAAAAAAAAAAACTTTTTATCTATTGAAATATTACCCTGTAGTGGTGGAAACCCAAGCATCACTTTGCTGTGCAAAGGCTTGATACAAAAACCACTGACGTCTATAGGAAACTCCTGTTGACTTAAAGTGGGCTTTTATTAGAGCTGGCTGGAAGATGTGAACATTTTTGTAACCATAGAATCTGAGCCACTCAAATATTTATTTATTTATTGTATCTATCCTCACAATATCCCTGTGAGGAAGGGATTAGCCCCATTTTACAGATGGGAAACTGAAGCACAGAGAGACTATGTGACTCAGCAAAGGTCATACGGGCATTCTGTGCTAGAACAGGACTCAAACACAAGTCTCCTGAATCCCAAAGCTAGCACCGCAACTGTTGGTCACCTTTCTCAGTGGTAAGACCATTGGAAACAAGAACCAGAAAATGAAATTGGCTGTAAACCAAAACTTAAGCTGCCCCATAGAGTGTCACTGTCTAAATTGAGCAAAAAGTAAAGAAATAGTATGAAACGTTTTCAGAAGTGCCTAAGTGTCATGGAACTTAGGCACCTAAGTGGTTTAGCACTTATTAAACCATTGTCTGTAACACAGATGAGAATTTTTAATGCAAATTTTATGTTAAGAATTTGCATTAGAATTTGTTATTCATAAAATGGATGTATGTGTGTGTGTGTGTGTGTGTGTAAGTAAATGGCTGCTCCTCAGGATTTTGGAATGTTAATGTAAATCCAGAGGTGCTGGAAAGTGGACACAGGACATAGTTGGTGGTTAACAATAATACATTAATTTCTCACATGGCTCTACAGCTTACCACATGCATATGCATATATATGTCTATGCATATTACAGGTGATTCCCATGTAAGAAAATTCAGAACCACATAAGAAGTATAGTGTACTCCTTTGACTGTCACTTTGCCCACTTATTCATCTCTCTGGAACTTTAACATCCCAAACCCCAGATCAGCATCAAAAGCTGATATGTATTTTATTCTTTTTAAAAGAGAGAAATCAACCTATTGGAGGAATATTCCTCCTCCTCCCTCAATATGTGCAGATACCCTTCCCTCCTGCCCAAATTTACCTCTGCCCAAGGCCCAGCAAGGGCAATGTTCAGTTGTGGATCTTGAAACAACCTTTCCTATAAATAAAAAATGTAACAGCTTTAAATTCCAAAACCTCACAGCAAGGCTAGAAATGGGAGTTTATAGCATTGAGAAGTGGAGATACTCAGTTCCCCAATGTGGACTGAGCACTCACTTGAATATGTGGTTGTATTATACATAGTGGATTTCAAAGTCAGGAGATGTTTATGTTTAGAAAAGCTTCTTGTGAGATATCAGGCCTTTGAGAATAGAGATCTGAAAAGGACTGTGACACAAGCTGAGATAAATAATGATATATGACTACTGAGGAGGAGAAGTGTGGAAACAGTAGAGAGGAAATAGAGTGTGTCACTTGTTGCTCTTCTGGTTTAAATGGTTAGATAGAAGGTTTTCTTAAGTGTTTGTAGCAATGTGGGAATCCCTTGAAACACTACTATGGAGAAAAAGGAGTAGGCTCAAAAATATCCTTTGCATTTCAACCAAGAGTTTTGTATTTTTCCCTCTATACATAGTTTGCCTTTTCTGGAGATAAAACATGCTCAGAAATTTACTGCCTTCCACATTGGTGCCTGTCTTTTGCACACACTGTCTTCACTTTCCTAATGGTATTTAAATTCTCCGCCACTATTTCAGCCAATGATATTTCTTTGCCAGTGGCTTAACACTGTCCAGTAGTGTTTTGTCACCATTCTACCCACTCCCATCTCTTAAAGGGGAAGTAGTAGTTTTGCTCTCCTTGTTTTCTGAAAAAAAATGACATGTCAATTCTTCCTTTATTCTTTGAATCTAGCCCCTCCTGGTCATCTGTATACTCCCTGATTTTCATTGTGCTGAATTGCAACTTCTGGATGAATCACCGTTTGTTCTAGGGATTGGCAAAGGGTGTCATACTTCAGGAAGTGCATGTTTGGAATGGTCCCAGCAGGTGTGACAGCCACCATCTTGGTGGCCAATGGGATGGCGGCAGTGTGCGGAGCCCCGTGGCCTACCCGCCTGGGAGCCAGATCTGCTCCTGGCCACTTCCAGGGCGCAGTGCGGTGTCAGAACAGGTAGAAACTAACCTGCCTTAATCGGGCAGCACCACTGATGGGACATTTCACGACCCGGTCAGCGGTGCTGACTGGAGCTGCCGCAACCCGGTGCTTTACATTCCGTAACCCAGTACTGGGTCACGACCCGCAGTTTAAAAACCACTGAGCTATAGAACCAGGTTCTGAAGCTGAAAGCTGTAACAGACTCACAGTCTGTGTGGATCAGGCACAGATGGAGATTCATAATGCATAATGGCAAGTTTATATATTTCCTCTGGTTCATCCTCAGCAGCTGAAGCTTATAGCAGTTTGAATTCCAGATGAGCTCCATAAGTATGATGGTCACCATGCTATGGATTGTGCTGGCACCTTTAATAGACTCATTCCTCTATGAATCAGGCACAGAGATGGATATGGAAAACATACTGACCAGTGGGTTACACAGGCACAATTGAGTACACTGTTGGAGGCAAAGCAGTATTACATATTATTCATGTTTGAAATGTCATGCTGGGACAGTGTGCTTAATGTAGGCCATCTGGTCATTTTACATGTTGTTATTCATAAAATGGATAAGAGAGAGTGTGTGTGTATGGTGGGGCGGGGAGAATGCTCCTCAGGATTTTGTAATGTTAGTGTAAATCCAGAGGTGCTGGAAAGTGATGTGATGGACAGGTCTAACTACAAGGCTTCATAAGGAGCACAGAATTCCTTTTCCTTATCTACTTTGTGTATTTGCAGGTTAGCAGTTGAAATAAGTCAATTTGTTGAGTGAGAAAAAAAAAGACTCTCTTTTTGTTAAAGTGAGAAGAGAAAAATATTAATCTCTATCAGGCACTAGGCTTTGAGAGTCTACTCTAATACTGTGGTACTCCTGTGTTGTGCTGCCAATTCTATTTTTACGAGCCACCCTGCCTTTCTTACTTTTTCTCATCCTGCTTTGGAAACTGTACCAATATTAGTAAAAGCTATTACTCATAATTTCAGTGCAGACTTGGTCAGTGTCTTTTAGGCTCCAGACCTGAAAGAGGCTCCGAAAAGATGACTGCATTTTAAAACCCTCATTAAAGTGAAGATTCTTCAGCAACATGCTCTCCTCTTTCTTTCTTTCTTTCTTATATTGCTGGTGCTTTTATGAGAAATACAGGGGTAAGTACCTGTGTATATATTGCCATCCAGCAGGGCCATCGATCATTTTGAAGCTGAAGATATTTTCTGGAAGATGCTCAGGTCCTTTCATATTGGAAGTAGCTTGATTCAATCAGAGATATGAAAACATCCTATGACCTTACCATTGAGACTCTGATTTTCACTGGTCTCATGTTGTCACTGTAAAATAAAAGCAGAAATATTGGAGATGCATGGTAGTGAAAGAGACATTCTGTTTTTTTTTTCTATTAGTAAAGTAGAATCAGAATTCTAATACTTGCTTCTCTGGGCAGTCTGAATGGCACAGATTTATTTCAGATACTGGCTGTAGATTGCTAATTTTATAAACTTGAACAGAATTAGATCAGGCATGGAGTTCTGAAAGTTACTAATTCATTAGTTCACTGCTTGGCAGAGAGCTGTTTCCCATCAAGAGTGAGGAGCTGCTGTTCATGGGCAAACTTCTGCCCCTACGTGGAACCCAGTGAATCATTGGGACTCTGCATGAGTACAGGCGTTCAGTGCAGGGGTGTTGGTTTCATTTTATTTAGAACACATCATCCTGAAAACTAACTGAAGGTGTTTGTTCCTTTTAACTTTTTTTGTGTGCTCAAGTTTTCATGTATGTGATAGACCAGGAGTTGGCAACCTCTGACACGCGGCTCGCCAGGGTAAGCACCCTGATGGGCCAGGCCAGTTTGTTTATCTGCTGCGTTGGCAGGTTTGGCCGATTGCGGCTCCCACTGACCGCGGTTCGCCGTCCCAGGCCAATGGGGGTGGCAGGAAGCTGCGCAGGCAAGGGATATGGTGGCAGTGCTTACCCTGGTGAGCCGCGTGCCAGAGGTTGCTGACCCCTGTGATAGACAGAAATGATTGGCAGCATGCATTGTGTGCTGTGCAAGCTTTATCCATTATACATATTTGTCATTACACCTACTTTAAGTCCTTACCTGCAACATCATACTTGGCTGCTTCTGAGCAGAGACTGTCAACAATATCAGCTGTATTCTTCATCCATGCCCACAACATGGCCTGCAGAACATAGCTCTTGCCTATCACAGCACCTTTTTCTCTACTCTTGACCAACTCAGGCCACCCAACGCAATGCTATTACACAGTGTATGCAACTTCTCCCTTCACTGAATCCTCTGTGCCCTCCCCCTCTCCATATTAAATCCCCCCTTAAGAGAAAGAAAGTTGCAGGGACATTATTTATTATTGTATATTATCATAGCACCTAGGACCCCTAATCATGGATCAGGACTGTGTTGTGCACTGTTCAAAAACAGATCAGCAAGTCAGTTCCTGCACCAAAGAGCTTACAATCTAAGTATAAGAAAAAAGACAACAGATGGATATGGACAGATCGGGGAGTACACGGAAACAGACAGTTTTGGTCAGCATCATAGGCCATGGTCTCTGCTTAGCATCAATCTAACTTGTCTAGTTTTTTGTAGGTATCACAGCAAAGCAGGCCAATGCATGTCACATATCACTGCTGCTTGTTGCCTCCCTTCCCCTTTCCTACATTAATATGTACTGTCTGTCTGGACTACAAGCTCCTCGAACCAGGATTGTTTCTTTTTTAGTTGTCTGTAAAGATCATAGGAAATTATGTGGGCTATACAAACAATAAATAATAATAATAACAATTTGAAATCATGCTGCACTTTTCTGGTTTAGGCAGACAGACACTACACGAGGTTGAGGCCATCACATTCATTTCATTTGTAATATAGCACAATGAATGCCCTGATGCTGTTTGCATTGAGACCAATGACACTTCAGTTGACGGGAATGGGAACAGGATCAGGTCATACATGCAAAATTCCTGAGGTAATAAATCACTCATATAGTGATTTTTATTTTTTTAGCTCTTCAAAATTCAGTACAAACATGAACTAATTAGTTCTCCCAACTCCCCTCTGAGGCAGCTAAGTACAGTAATCACCATTAAACAGAGAACATTTACCAATAGGTACCATCCTATAATATTTGACTTACCACAGAATTTCTAGATAGTTAGATTAGGAATAGGGAATTTTGCCATTAATTTAGAAGAGGGCAGGATTATGCCGTAAATGTGGAATCTCAGGTTAGATGATGTGGTTACCATTGGTAAATATTGACTTTTTCATGGCAACCATTAACTATTATTATTCCCATTTTACAAGTGAAAAGAAATCAAAGCAGAGAGCATTAGTGACTTGTCTCAGACCCCAGATGGAATCGTGTGAGAGCTAAGATTAAAGCTCAGGAGCTCTGAACTGAGAGCCATTAACCCTACCCATAGTCCTTTAGAGCACATTACCTTGCAGGTGAATCACATCTGACTACTCTTATACATTTCTTAACATGGTCCAAGTTTGCGTTTGATGAGCCTCAAAGGGGAACACGTTCAACATTTCAGTCTCTTAATTAACTGCGCACTTCACTGAAAATTTATATCTGTGTGACTGGAGTCGATTATTACAATTAGGGTATTAAACTAATATTCAAACCATATATTTTGGACATGTACTACAATAACCTTAACCGTGAGATGAAGGATGGTAGAAGGAGCAGCACATATTTATATAAGTGAATGCTAATTTTTACATCATAATTTAAGCAGTATTAAGTATTAGTCATATCCTCTAGATAGATATTGATAGTTTCTGTTAGGGTGAGCTAGTATAGCTGTTTCTTTGCTAAGCTTGAAGAGAGCTTTAGCCTTGAAGAATGAGGTTTTAGTTGCTGCAGGTACTTACTGTTAATGTATTATTTGATGTGTACATCTATATAGTTAGGGATCTGTGTAACACACTGTGTATAGTGTTGTATCTGTGCATTGATAAAGATTACACATGTTGCATTCCAGCATTGGGGAAGCCAACTGAGTCACTGTAGCAGCTGGCAAAGCAGGCCACAGTATAGTGAAACTTAAATAATTTTTGCTGTGTTTCCAATAAAACTGCTTCAGAACCTAGGACTATGAAGCAAAGTATGAGTATGGGAAGAGTATAAGAAAATAAGACCGGTTTGTGTTCATGTTATCCTTCCCTATAGATTCATTAGCACCTTCTCCACACATTGACTCTTTTAATATCCTAGTTCTTCACACTGCTCTGCTTGGGCAGAGCCCTGCATGTGCAGAACCTATTGAAGTCATTGGAGCTCCGTGTGGGCACAAGAGTCTTCTATATGGGATCTGGTGCAGGATTAGAGCATTCGTTTGGAGGTTTTGTGTAGTGAAGGGAATTGTCTTCATGCTTTGTCGATTTTTAGGGGGCACCACTGGCAGAAGTTAGTCAAAATACTTCTTGTTTTTTTGCCTTCCCCGTGAACTGCGGAAGAAGGTTTTTCTTTCCACAGTAATCCATAATAAGAGTTTGCACAGTTTTAAAGCTGTCACTACCTAGAGACAATTATGAAAAGGGAATGTCATGGAGAAGGAGAGAAAAACAACTCAAAACCCAACTCCCTGATCTGAAGAATAACCTTCATGATCCTGGCTTAGATATATAAGTCAAAATACAAAGTTTGATCATTCTTCCTCTCACTGGGATCTGCCACATAAAGCTTTCGTGCACTGAAAGAAAGGCATGTGCCTTTTTTAGCTTCAAAATGGAGCTTCTCAAAAGTAGAACTTTAAAGGTATACAGTAGTGGTTGAGAATGCTGATCCTTATGTTCGCTACTCAATGAGGTTTGACAAGGTCATACCATAGGATATGCATTGTTTCACTGTCACAGTGGGAAGTACAATTGCAATATGTGGCTACAGAGCACCAGATGAGCCTGCCTGTCTGGTATACTGAGGACTTGTCTACACTTACTGAGAGTTTGATGTGTAGTGATCGATGCATCGGTGGTCGTAGACCTGCTAAATCAACTGCCGATTGCTCTCCTGTTGACTCCTGTACTGCATCTGAATGAGAAGTGCACAGGGAGTCGATGGGAGAGCGTCTCCAGTCAACATTGCATAGTGTGGATGCCGCAGTAAGTAGATCTAAGTATGTTGACTTCAACTAAGTTATTTATGTAGCTCAAGGGTTCTCAAACTTGGAGTCGGGACCCCTCAGCGGGTCACGAGGTTATTACATGGGGGATCGCGAGCTATCAACCTCCACCCTCCCAAATCCCACTTTGCCTCCAGCATTTATAATGTTGTAAAATATATTTAAAAATATTTTTAATTTATAAGGGGGGAGTCACCCTCAGAGGCTTGCTGTGTGAAAGTGGTCATCAGTAAAAAAGTTTGAAAGCCACTGATGTAGCTGAAGTTGCATAACTTAGATCGATCTCCCCCAGTATTGTAAAGAAGGCCTTAGTTTAGGTAGATTGAGATTGATTTAACTAGGTTCCTTTAGACCACAAAGCACATGAAGGAGCTGAATGAGCAGGTCAGTAGCTCTTTTAACCTTACAACATGAAACTCTTTGCATTGATCAGCTTTTCCTAAAGGCCTCCCAATGAACAAGAAAATTACTTTAGTTTAAAATGATGTAATCAGTAGGACCCACTGTGCTGGGAGGAGGAGCCTCTGAGCCCTTTGCCTAGAGAATGTCACTGTCTGGAGTTTTTGCAGGAGGAGGAAAATGACAGATCTAGGAGATGGCAGGTGTGCAAGGTAAATTGATATCCTTATTGATTTTGCAGTGTGCTTATTTTCTTTAATGAGAATTCTTGTTTAATTAAAACCAAAAATTAGCCATGTCTTTATAACAGAGTGTGAGGGTTACTGTACAGAGCTGAAAAGAAAACAAATACATTTGCTTTCTGTGTCCCACTGCCACATGTGCAGCATGCTTGTTACCTAGGAGAGGAAGGGCTGCTCCT
This sequence comes from Chelonoidis abingdonii, assembly GCF_003597395.2. NCBI lineage: Eukaryota > Metazoa > Chordata > Testudines > Testudinidae > Chelonoidis > Chelonoidis abingdonii. The sequence continues at coordinate 298,527,174 of NC_133769.1, forward strand.
CAGCTGTAGAAATTCAAAGGAGGGAGGAAATTTCTCTAATTGGTCCCTAACTGTCTGGGGAAAGAGGTGTTTCACACTAAGAAAGTGACTTAAATATGTGCTATCTTGTTAGATGGTGTTTTTGTTTCTACATAAACTGAGACAAGGAGAAAAACAAGCACAAATTCCAGACCCTTGATTAAAATTAATTAATCTTGCAGAAATCACAAATAAAGGATGACAATATATATATTCAAAATATCTATATCTATGTATTCTCAGCACTACTGTGAACTACTGTCTTCTGAAGACTTGTGTTAAAAAGGTAGATCTGCATTTAAATGCTGATCTCAACTTTTCACTAGGGACCACTAAAAAGTCTTTCAGTAGAAAAGGCCTGGATCAGCAAAACATGAAATCATTATAGCTGCAGACTTTCTAGACCTGCTTTGTATTAGATGCTTGAAAAAAAGACATTTGTTTAAGGATGTGAGAGTTTTAATCCTATCTGTAATGCTTAATCATCTGCTGTGGAGAAAAAAAACAACCAGTATTCTCACTGTAAGGTCACTAAACAAGGACCATGTAGTACAGTTTTCCATCCTCGAGCTGACATTCAACAGTTCACCTGCAAACTCATTGTTAGCATTAAAAGAGACCCTGACAAGCTGGAGTAACAGTTATGTATAAATGTGTGATTGGAATGTAGAGATTATGAGCCTGATTCTCCTATCATTGAAAATGGTGCAAATCAGGAGTGATTCCACTGAAGTCAATGGCATTGCACTGGTTTAAAATTGTGTTCAGTGTGATCGAAAATCAGACTTTCTCTATCTTTGGCTGCATCTACACTATGAGCAAAGAGTGTGATTCCCAGCTTGTGTGCACATATGCAAGCTTGATGAGTGCTTGCAGGAATATAAATAGCGGTGTAGCCACAGTAGAATGAGAGTGGGAGTGGTGGCATGGCTTGGCTGTGTCAAGTATGTATCCATGGGGTTCAGGCAGGTTTGTAGTTGGCAGGTCTCAGCGATGCTTGTGCAACCACTGCCCATGCTACTATGGCCACACTACCATATATACTTGTGCTAAGTCTCATTGAGCTAGAGTAAGGGTATGTGGATGCAGCTTTTGTTGGAGAAGGTTTCTAGGATATCCCATTTTTTTGCTTCTTTATTTCTTGTTACAGTCTCAGAACAAAGTGTCAGGACAATGCTTTGTCCAGTTATAGAGTGTTGTGTCTCTCTCTGAAGCTTACCAATGCCTTTCTGAATGTCACCCAGAATTTGGTCACATGAAAGTGATATTCAGCACATCCCTCCTCCAAGTCACTGAGCAAGGCTAAGACTTAAGTGCATATCCACACATGGTAGCACAAGGTAGATGAGGCAATATTCTCCCCCAGATCTCTTTACTGGCAAGAATAAAGTACCTCAGTTTTAGTTTAGATAATTTCAGTAGTTTTTCTATTTATTTCCACAGAGAACAGTCACTATCAGCACAAAATATAGGTTCTGTAAAAAGTAAGGCGGGCCAAAATTTTGCTGTTTACCCCAGAGTTGTATTTACATCCTGTGTCACTACTGTTGTTATATTGTTACCTGCACTAGCTGGTTTGCTGTGTAGATACATCTTAAGTGTGTGATATGCAATAGGAACCTAAAAGGGTCATGGAAATGATCACATACAAAACAGATGTAGGAAATCAACAGGTTGAAAAGTTCAGAGTTTCAGTTCAGTAGTTCAGTTCCTTTCTGCTTGCACTAAAAATATCAACCCAAGAGCTGATTTTTCAAACTCAATGATGCATGCCAGGTATTTGAGACAAAGAATTTGGCACCAGTGGTGTAGGAACAGTTCCCATTAGGAGATTTGTGTGTAACTCAGTGCTGAGTGCAATGAAGTAAATATGTTGCTTCCCTTAAAATAATGGGAGATAGTCATCTAACCAGCTTTGAAATCCTCCCTCCACAATAACTATCGAAATCTTGACTGCTGCTAAATATACCAGTTATGGTAGATATGTCCATGCACCTGCTGACCGCTGAATGATCCAAGTATGTCCAGGCAGAAAATGCTATGCTGCTTGGTGAACCAACCCTATGTAGGTAAAATATACCTGCTGAGCTGCTGAATATTATGGATATATCCAGGTGTTGCTGCTTTTGAGTGTTAGGTGGAATGTACTCATCCAAATGAAACAATGGTCACACACTAGGTCCACTGGAACATCAGTAACAAAGGGGCTTATCTTGCCCTTTTGTTCTTTCTCTTTAATTTTAGTTGACAATGGTCTATATATAAGAATAAGACAAAATGTTCATCATAATCCTGGCAGAACTTTCCCTTTATAAAGATGTCACAGAGCATTTTTGTTATAATTATGAAAAACATAAGTGGCTCAGCCTCAAAAGCTGAGTAACATCTGGTACATACAAATCTAACACAATAGAATCTATTTGCAACTTGACTTCACAGCAGATCACTAGCATGTTAGCAAACACCTATTTAAGTAGTCTGAGAAGTGATAATTTGCCTTTTTTTCCTTTTGGACTGTGTGACTCTCACCTGTGTATGTGCTTTCCCTCCTACCCCGCCACTGTTTTAAGCAGAAAAAGCCTCTTGTCATAGTCAGTGTGTTCTGAGCCTCAGTAGATGATGTAAAACAAAACAGCCATAACACGTGATGTGAAAAAGTCTATCTGAGCTGTTTTTCATGTTTCCCACTGAGGGGGTAAAAGACAATGCATAGTACAAAGAGTCTTGAAGTGAGATTAGAAATTCAATGTGTCTGAATGTGAGTAAAATGTCTAAGCAAATGCCTCACAGAAAATTGGCAAAAGGAAACTGCACATGGCTCAGACTAGTGCTTCTATGGTAAGCTGTAATTTAAAGGACCAGAATCATTATTTTTGTAAACATGGAACAGCTTAGAAAAGGTTTGAAATACATTTGTGTATAGCTGCTTTTGTTATAAAAATCATCAGTTTAACATTGAATCAGCCCAGATCCTGGTGAACAGGTGTCTAGAGTGCAAAACTCACTTGGCAGTAATGAGTAGGCTTATAGACAGTCTCAAAAGAATAACTGGATGAATACTGAGACTAAATTATCTCATGCCACAAGTAGTTGCTTCAGGTCAAAGACAGTGTAATTATTGCTGCATCTGCCTATGTTGTGCCTGTTTCAAGGATAGCAGTTTTCGGGGACTTCAGCCTTGCACCTTTCACAAGCAGTGAAAGAATAAGAGGTATGGAAGTTGTGTTGAATCTGCTGGGAAAAAGGAGGCCAGATCCTCAGATAGTATAAATTGTCATAGCTGCATTGTCTTCAGTTGAGCTACAACAATTTACACAAGTTGAAGATCTGGTCCAATGGGTGTGTGTGTATGTGTCTGTGTGTGTTTGTGATAATATATATTTGTATTTAAAATGACCTTGCACAGGAAACCCTACTTCCAAGTAGAGTGAGATGTTGCAAATAATCAAGTAAGCAGATTTATAAATGAGAAAGAAGCTTACTGGCTAAACATGCCACAATCAGACCGTTAACTCAGTAGCTGACAATCATGTTCCCATTGAAATGGCATGGTTGCAACTTCACAGGGTTGAGAATAACATGCTATTGTGGTTGAAAAAAAACAGGGCATTTACCAGCAGTAATCAAATAGTGGACTCTGGGATATCAGAACTATTTCCTATTCTTAATAAAGAGGACTACAATTGTATAACAGATGCCATTGGATCATAGGAACTGGTAAATGATGGTTTTTCACGGTGCCCACTGGACAATTTGTTTTCCCAATCCTGCAAGCTCCTTCATGGTGATGGACTCTTGCACCCATGTAGAACACCACTGACATAAGCAGGGGTTCATGCAGATACAGGGGTTCATCTGCACAAAGAAGTGTCATCCCTTGAGGAAAAAAAGGCCTCCAAAACAAAAGAACCAATCCCTGCCCCCCCAAACAATTTGTTGTATGTATAAATGTGAATTCCTCTTATAATTTCAAATGTGTTACAAATGAGCTGTATGCAAACAGAATTAGAAAAGTTTTATCTGTGTTAAATGACTTTATACAGATCAAAAAAAACCCTCAATACTTGCTCAGTAGTCCTTGGAAAGTTGTATTTCCTTTCTGTGGCAAAATGGCTTATTGTTTGGACATCAAGCAAAAATAATAATTCATGAGTCCAGCAATAACTTTATTAAATAGTCTTCCTTATATTGCCTATGAGATACATATTTTCTTCTCAACATACCAAGAAATATTTGTTTGTTTGTTTGTTTATAAATAGCACACTATAGAGGCAGGAGAGAAAGAGGTTATATAGCTATTACAGAAATAAATGAATTATAAGCAAAAATAGGAGATAAAACCAGAAAAAACCCTCACACGAGTGACCAAAGATTCAAGGCCAGATTGAGCATGAGTCTCACACACAACTTTCAGGAAAATTTGTGGTAGAGAGGGGAATTGAATCCACATCTACTAAGTGTGATCCCAGGGCCTAAACCATGAGGCCATACTTCCTCTTTAATTAAGGTCTCCATCTGAGAGATGGTGCATGTTAAGGTGGCTAGGAAGGTGGAAAAATGTTCTGCTCTGACAAACATAGGCTCCTGTGTGAGGGACCTTGTACTGAGGTATTTGTACCATGATCCCTGTGGTACTTTTTAATGGGAGACAAGGCTGAGGTAACCATTGGAAAGAAGAAATCTTGTGTGAGATACTTAAGACTCCATACATTTTGTCTGTTATCTGTTGAAGTGATAGGATGTGTGTTAGAAAACCAGACCTACACTTCATGCTGATGAGGCTGTTGGTGAATACAGTATCAGCTATCCATGGTTTCATACAGAATGAGGCTTTATAACTGTCTAGAAATGTGGAGCATTCTTTCCCAAAAGGTTGGGTGATGCTGCTGTCATGACACGTCCATCCTTGATATTTCAGGTCTAGGAAGTGAGAGTCTGGGAGAGGTATTGAATTTGGCTGTTCCAGAGGACAATACAGAGAGCTACCATTAAGCCTTTGGGCAAATCCAGACAATGTAAAATAGTCCATGTTCACTAACATGAGCAAGGGTTGACAAGTATTCTGTCTTGCCATCAGCCCATAGTATTCTGATTTACTATTCTACAGTCTGATGCATGTACATATGCAAATGTATTGGAAGGAATATAGCCAGAATTGTATTATTGCCACAAAATAGTATTGTCATGAATAGCCTAATACAGGGATCAGCAACCTTTGGCATGCGGCTCGCTAGGGTAAGCACCCTGGTGGGCTGGGCCAGTTTGTTTCACTGCCACGTCCGCAGATTCGGCCGATCACGGCTCCCACTGGCCGCGGTTTGCCGTCCCAGGCCAACGGGGGCGGCGGGAAGCGGCAGCCAGCACTTCCCTCAGTCTGTGCCACTTCCCAAAGCCTCCATTTGCCTGGGACAGCGAATCGCGGCCAGTGGAAGCCATGATCGGCCGAACTGCAGACACGGCAGGTAAACAAACTGGCCTGGCCTGCCAGGGTGCTTACCCTGGTGAGTGTGTGCTAAAGGTTGCTGATCCATGGCCTAATAAATGTTCAAATATTTGAAGCCCAATAAAAAGTTCAAAATATTTTACAAAATTGAAAAGTAAGAATTACTGACTGTTTACCAAATAAAGTTCTGTGTTTCCTTTTAGAAATAAACAGGATGATAAATAAGTTACTGACCTGGCTCTTCTGAACATTGCTCGGTCCTTTCAAGGAAACCTGTGAAGTAGAATATGTAGACTTCTAACGAAGAAAGAGATTCTAGGCTTTCTTTTAAAAGATGATTCTCCTGTGTACCCCTGTAAGATATGAACATTGACCAGCAAGGCAGTGTGAGTAACCTATATGTTGGGTTAGGTCAGGGAGCAGAGGAAATACTCTACAGGGTGTGGGCAGTAACTGAGTTTGGACACAGCAAGACACAGAGAGAGGTGACAAGTAGCATTTTTAGAATCTCACAAAGAGAACAATATTTTAGACTCTGTTATTAAAGGGAAATTATCCTGACTGTACATCTGTCTTGCTGCGTCTGAACTCTTACTCCCTGCACCCTGTAGTTTGTCGTCTGCTCTTACTTTTCTTTGCCAGCCTCTGTGACTAATTCTTAACACCAGTTCAGAATGAAGTCTTCAAAGTTCCCCAGATTGATCTTCTTCCTTCATTTCATCCAGAAAAAATCTTAAGTAGCGACCTCTCTTTTATTAATTAGTATCACAATGTAATTACTATGCTTACTGTGGATGTTTAATTTATTTGTGGTAATAACACTTCACACCTATGTAGTGCTTTATATTTTCCAAGTGCTGTGCAAACTGGCTAATGTTTGTGTAGTTTAGTGAGTTGCTTTGATAAAGGTAGGGTGGGGAATACAATGCTGCTGCTGTTTTATTTTAATTATCAAATGGTGCAATTAATAGTTTATTTTAAAGTCTCAGGTAAATGGCTGACACTGGCTTAATGTCAGCTTGATTGAGAATGAATTTGAACCACTTCTTTGTTTCCTTTTCCAAAACATTGGGCAAAATGAGACCAGATCTGAGAACAAAGAAAAGTCAACATCATTGCTGGTCAAATTAAACTTTAGAATATATAATCTTTTATAGTAAATATGAAATAATTTATATTAAAGGTATTCAAATATTTATTATTTGCATTTCAATAGCCCCTGAAGACTACAGCTATGATCAGAACCCCACTGAGTGAGGCAGTATGCAACCACTTAGTAAGAATTTTCTATCTATCTATCTATCTATCTATCTATACGAAGGGGAGGCAAAATAATGCATTATCATCAACTGCATTTTACAGATGGGGAAACCGAGGCAAGGAGTGATTAAGTGAATTGCCCAAGGTCGCAGAAGAATCCTGCAGTAGATTTGGAAATTGAACCTACTTCATCCAAGTCTTAATCTAAGATCTTAACCACAAGGGCATCCTCCCTCTCCAAGGCAAATCTCAAGGCAGCAGCAAGGGAATGGAGTTATTATCCCTGTATTATTCTACTTTGATCCTGCAAGAACACTTAATATAAATATTAGGGATGAAATTCTGGCTCAAATGAAATACATAGGAGCTTTGCTATTGACTTTCGCCCAAGATTTTGGTATTCTGTTATTGACCTCTAAATTGGCCAGTACTAAGAGTTTATCATACTTATGCGTATTTTCTGTTGTGCTGTGGAATGTGCAACCTATTGGTAAATTGTATTTGATGTAATACTAAAGTATGATTTTGCCTTCTTTTGTATTGCTTAGTAATTTCAGTTCCTACATTAATGATCAGGGTGGATTAATGTCTGCATAGTATACTAGAGATTTTTATTTTATTGCTAACATGACAGAAAAGTCCATCAGGTCTATGTCAAAGTCATTCAGAAGGTTACTGGTGAGACACTTGATACTCTACATATATGTGATTAATTTGCATTGGACAGTATTAGAGTCTACTCTTATTAGGGATGACAGTTTATTTCTAGCTGTTAAAGTACTTTAAGTGTTTTATCTTTATTAAAATTCTTAAGCTTTTACCATCCTAATTGATGACTAGTCAAATCCTTTATCATCCCCATAATGGATATGAACTCATGAAAGGATGAACCATAGTTTGTGATTTCTTTTTTCAAATAATTTCAAATGGGGGAAGCAAAGAGGACAATAAATAACTGTATATACAACTTCTGCAAGTGGCTTGTATCAGAGAATGGAGTTAAATGATCCCTGAATTTAGTGTCTTGTAGAATGCAGTCACAGCACACATATATTGCCGAATCAATGTCAAATCTTAGCCTCCTTGATATCAGTATTAAAACTTGCATTGGGGCCAGGATTTCATCCCCTGGTATCCACAAGAAAAGTTTTGTAGAGCTATCAGAGTAGAGGGCCTGAATCATTTACCCATTTACCCTCTGAGTTTAAATGAGCTTTGTATCTATGACTGTTTTGTTCTTAGTGATGTCATCATTGTATTTGCAAAGTGGTGCTATGTTTTCCCCAATCTGTGTGACCTGTGTTTTTCTGCTCTCCAAACACTCTTCATTATGAACATGCTGTAAAATTTCAGGTATTGTTTAGTTTCTTTGATTTGACTGATTAACCCTGGCTGTGTGTTTTAGTTAATCATATCCTAGACTGGATTCAGCATGCTATTTATAGACTTGGGTGTCTCTGTTAAAGATATGGGAAGTAGATGAGTTTCTCTTATTTTTAGGGAAAGCTCTTACTTGTATGCCAAGGGCTATGGTTATTATTCCTAACTAACATGTTCAATGCTTGCTTTTCAGTGTTCATTTTGGTTCTAGCTGAAGACATTGGGCCAAATTCAGACACAGTGTAAGCAGATATAGCTGCACTGAAGTCAATGGAATTAAATCCTATAAGTCTGAAGCTGAATTTGGCCAAATGCCAGTATACATTAACTTTCAGAGGATCTGATCCCAGAGCAGTGGACATACAGAAAGCTTTTGCCTGTCAGACTTTTTCAATTACTTTAGAATAAAATGTATGGCATATTTCTCTATTATAGTAATTATTGTTCTCAAGGGATAATCAAGACACGGAGCTTTCCTTTCAGACAATGCTTGCTGCCTCAAGGGGGAAATAGTAAGCATGCAGAGTATTCTTAGACAGCCTTTGTCACTCACAGTAGCTTTTCCTAGATGTACAGTAGCTGAATGCCAGGGAATCACTTGATTCATTGTGAGGACACTTCGTTATGTATCTGTCTTACAGCCCCAAACTGGTTCGAAGATTGGAGTAGTTTTATTAAATTTCCAGCTAGGTTTGTACTGATGGTCCATTGTAATGGAAAGCAGAGTGGCACAATACTTCACACAGTGATATGATGGGGGCATTTTTAAGCAGAGTGGTTTGAAAGTACATTTCAAGAGGGAGGTTATTCCAAAATCCAAAACGTCTACAAATCCGGTGGAGTTAGGGAGATGAACAAGGAGACCACATGGAAAATAAAATAATGTATTCCCCTCCAGAATTTGTTTAAATATATGAGGACCTGATTTTCATAGTTGTTGTGCACCCCCACCTCTCATTGACTGTAATCAAGTATGAGAGCTGCTTGAAAAATTTATAGGTATTTTCTGCATAGAAAATATATTTTCTGTACACTATGATCCTCAGCTGAAGTGAACCAGCATAGCTCCATTGAGATCAATGGAGCTATGTCAGTTTACACCAGTTAGCTCCCAAACTGGAGAGCAGGAGGAAGTAGGGGGTGGAGGCCAATAATAGCCCTTCTATTGTGTAGCATCCACAGCCAACAGACAGAATGAGTAATCCTCTCACTCTCTCAGCTTGCGGCTACTACTTCTGTGTGACCTAGCGTCTGGAATGACTAATGAAAATGGAAGTGGGTTGTCATTTCTTGTTACAGACAATTGCTGGTCAGAAAAGAGAACAAAGGTTTTAAAGTAAAGGTAAAAAATACTTTCCCATTACAGTTGCCATTTATTTAAATATCAATAACACTGTAAGGATATTTCATTCATTTCCTTTCTTTTACAAAGCTAAACTTCCACGAAATTGAGGGGAAAATGCCTGAAAGTTACAGCTAAATGATCACACTGCAGCAGAACACGGAGAATAGTATTATCTGTTGTTTACCTCTGCATCTCCTATATTTCAAACCAGAAAATGAACCTCTCTGTGATTTACAATGAAGTTACTTTACACCAAAGCGGCAGTATCCAAATTTGGCACATTTGTTTTTTGTCTGTGTTTTTTTTAAGTATATAATTCTGTAAAACTGTAAATAAACAAGCAGAATTAATGCATTTATCATGACTACCTGTGCTGGATATACCATGAGTAATGCGGTTAGTCATACCACTTTCAGCCACTATAGGGGCCATGTGTGTAATGGATTGTGCAGCCTAACTCTGAGGGATCAGGCTCCTGTACATAACATTACATTGACAGAGGGACTAGATTTTCAAAGCGAAAGATGGGAGACCTATTGGGGTAGGAATGTAGAGTGGTTTTTGTGGACATCACGGAGGTAGGCACAGGAGATGTTTGGTGACTGGGGAGGGGAAGAGAAAAAGGCTGCCTACTCCCTCTTGAGCTCAGTAACACACATTCCTCTTGCCAGCTTGCAGGTTTGTCTCTGCATGCAGGGTTGAGCTAGTTAGAGGATGCATTCAGAGGAGAGGGAGTGGGCTCACGTGGAGGTCTCCTGGGGTCTGCAAGTGTTTATAACGAGCAAGACAAAATGCTTGGACAGGCCCTGTAAACAGGGACATTCAAGTGTTTCAGGAACATACTGTCGCTCTAGGAATCACATTCTGTGGGAATTTTGTGAAGGGAGAGCTATAGGGATTATACTCTGTATATCCAGCCCTCCACCACAAGTTCCCATTTACTTGGACTGTGCTATCAGGGTCTATCAAGGCAGAGAGAGGAATGAGCTATTCATGTAGAAACCTAAAAATACAATGCTTTATGTAATGATACCTTGTGAAACTGATGGTGTCAGAGCCTCTTGGCCTGCTGATAAAAGTGCAAAGTGGTTTGTTGAATCTATCTACTCAAGAGGTATTCCTCCAAGTGAGCCCACTTCGGCAGCTGAGCAGGCACCTAGCCTGGTGACTTTCCAGGATTCCATTGCTTGATTATAAAGAGTTCCCAGTTTCCTGCCACCTAACCCCAAGATTAGACAAGTTGACAAGTACATCATTTATACATGTGGCAGGAGACCTAGCCTTGGGTGTTTCCACATCTTTAGCCAGTGGAAATGGTGCATGTTACTTAGTGACATATTTTCCTCCCTAGGGCAGAGGTGATAAAGGGTAGAAATGCGGTCTGGCTAGAACATGATTGGTGGCCAGCCACTGAAATGGAATTATTGTGACTATTTTATTCTTGAAGTCTTAGTGAATTTCAGAAGTTCTGAGCACTAGCAACCCCTATCGAATTCACTGAGAGGTTCAGCCACTTGGAAAAGAGCTGCCTTTGAGTTAGGTCAGGGGTCGGCAATATATTGCATGTGCCAATTTTTAATGGCATGCTGCTGCCTGCCGGAGCAGCGTGCCATTAAAAGTCCCGCCCAGCCCCGCCTGCTCTTCTCTGCCCTCTGCCCCCTCCCTGTGGGGGCAGGACATAGGTGTGCACACGGGCTGTGCTGGGTGTGCCCAGGCACATCCTAATGCAGGAGTGTGCAAATGGCTCCACTCTCCCGGCACCGCATGCTGTGGGGTCTGCGCTCCCGGGCTGGAACGCCCGGCTGAGTGCAGCAAGCCGCCTGCCCCTTCCCCGCCTTACCAGCTTTCCCTCTCCCCTGGAGCCATTCCGCCGTGTGCAGCACTTTGAGGGCAGGGCTGCGCGCTTCCACGGGGCAGCGTTTGGCTCCATGGGGAGACAGACACACTCCTCCCTCCCCAGGAGCCCTGCCACCATGCGCAGCGCTCTGAGGGGAAGGGCTGCCTCCTCCTGTGGGGCAGTGTGTCTGGCTCTGTGGGGAGCAGAACATTCTGCCTGAAGCCTCATGGTAAGGGGTCTGGGGCTATGGGGGTTGGATAAGGGGTGAGGGCAGTCAGGGGACAAGGAGCAAGGTGAGTTGGATAGGGAGTGGGATCCCAGGCGGGGTGGTTAGGGGCGGGAGGTCTCTGGAGGGGGCAGTCAGGGAGCGGGGGCGGGGTTGGATGGGGCATGGAAATCCTGGAGACTCCAGCCCTCTGCCCTGACATCCCCACCCCAACCCTGAGCACCAAATGGGAGCTCCTGCACACATATTGCCCCCCACATTCCCACGTACACCCCTCCTACCAAATGGGAGCTCCCAAGGTAAGTGCCCCACACCCAAACCTCCTGCCCCAACCCTTCATTCTAGCTCCAGGCCAGACCCTTCACCCCCAGCCTTGTGCTCAGTGCACTCCCACCCTCAGCTCAGTGCAGAGAGAGGAAGAGAATGGGCCAAAACCAGGGAGAAGGTAGGTACCCACTGTATGTGGGCAGGGCCAGGAACCCAGACCGGCAGCAGGCTGCGCGGGTCCAGCAGCCGGGATCCCGGCTGGCAGGAGCTGGCAGATGGAACGCCTGAGCGGCAATGGGATGAGTCGCTCAGCCCACTGCTGGTCTGGGGTCCCGGCCACCGGCCCCACACAGCCCACTGCTGCTCTGGGGTTCTGGCTGCCGGCTCCATGCCAGCCAGGGTCCCAGCCGCAGGCCCCACTCAGCCCACTGCCAGCCTAGGTGAACAGAACCCCAGACCAGCAGCAGGCTGAGCAGGCCGGCAGCATAAGATCAACATATTAATTTAATTTTAAATGAAACTTCTTAAACATTTTGAAAACCTTTTTTATTTTACAATACAACACTAGTTTAGTTACATAATATATAGACTTATAGAGACAGACCTTCTAAAAAACATTAAAATGTATTACCGGCACGTGAAACCTTAAATTAAATGAAGACTCGGCACGCCACTTCTGAAAGGTTGCCGACCCCTGAGTTAGGTGCCTACATATGGAGATAGGTGCCTAATAGTAAACATCCTTTTTGGAAAGGTTTGGTTTTGGAACAAATGAAGTCCACAGCTATGCAGTTTGGGAAAGAAATATACTAGCTCCTAAAATAAGCCTAGATGGTGCAGGGTTATTTTCTGAAACAGAAAATGAAATGTGAACAGTCTTCGTACCTGAAACCTGCTAGATGGCTTTAGTGCCAGATATTCATAATTTGTGACTGATGAGGATGGTTTTGAAGTTAATGAAAAACATAATATCTTTTCTTCCAACACCTCATATCCATAGTTAAAGTTGGTGCTGTAAAATAGACACCAGTGCTATAGTGCAACCTGAACCTATTAAACTCATTACCTCTCAATTGGATTGTGTAACCAAATGAACATCTCATGCTCTTTAAAGAACAAAATTGCCAATTGTCTAAAATGCTGTTTTTTTTAAATTGCATATGCTGGCAAAACGTGGGTAGTTCTTACTGATCTTTACATATTTTCATGTAATTCCATTTCAAAAGATTACATCTCTAAAATAACTCTATTTCTTTTCATTTGAAGCAAGAGTAGTGAGGCAGAGATTTCACAAGTTACATTGTTAAGTGTTTTGTAACCTCTTGTTGCACTCCAATGTCGGGGATTTGCTCTGATTGCCTCATCCTACATCTCTCTGTTTCTAAACTACTAAGCCTTGTTAATAGTCATGAGAGTCTGTAAAGATGCTCAGAGACAAGGACTGAAAAGTAGTCAGAACAAGAAATGAATTACTTTAATGGAGCAAATTTAATGCACATACAGTATGACAAACAATGTCAGAAGAAAAATCTGCACATCATATTTGAGACTATTGTGCTACATTTTAGCTCGCTTGACAAAAGCCACTTTGATTTACACAGAATCAAGGATGGGTAAAAAACTAAATGTACATAAAGTGTCATGAGTAGCTAGACTGCTCAAGGGATTATTCTGGGGAGCATGTTAGTAACTTCTTTTCCCTGGCTCTGTTAAGAGCAGGATCATGGAGAGATAGGCTTCTGGTGGCCTTCTCTCCCCCATAGTGACAACCCTACCTTGCATGCCTTCCCTTATAGATATCCCATAACAGAAACTGCTTTTCCCAGGAAACATCCATTCCCTGCATATGCTCATCTACCATTATATACTCCCCTTCACCATGCATGCTTTCCTTCTGAGCCATATGCCCCATGTGCTTTCATTCTATGAAACGTCCACCCCATATAGAATATCCTTTGACAGTTCATACAGAGAGCCATTTATCTATGGGTCTGACTATTCAAGTTGGCTCTCTAAGAGAGGGATTTTGCTTTCATGCACATTCACCTTCCCCAAGCAACAGGAGATGGCCCTTTTTGCCAAATTTTGTCAAGCTCCCAAAAGAACAACAACAAAGAAAGAGGGAAAAGCGTAATATTGCCAGCCCCAAGCATTCTAAAATCACAAAGTCGAGGTCCCAAAATCACAAGATTGTCTTAAAAACTATGAGATTTTGTGTTGGCCTTTTGGTTTTTGAGAATTTGGGGTCCACTTGCGTAATATTTCAAGCTTTTCTCTGCAGTTGCGGGGGCTAAAAACTTTATTTACGTATTAAGCAAAGCTGAGATTCACATGTATTCCTATAACTACAGGTTTGGGGTCTACAAGGAATATTGCAAGCCTCATGGTAACATGTTAAGCATAGGCAACACAGGAAGTGGAAGCATTTTTCCAATCCTTCCTTCCTTCAGCAATGCCCATGAAGATAGATGAGGATCCCAGTTCGATCCTTCCCCCTCACACCACAAAATAGGTGGAAGTGGGCAACCTCTTGTGGCCTAATCATTGCTTTCCCTTGAGTAAAGAGCTATAAATGGGAAGGGAAGAACTACTCCATCCCTTTCCTTCATCTAAAGGAATTTCTAGACTGGAGTTAAGGCACACATTTTTGACAGTGAGGATAATTAACCATTGGAACAATGTATCAAGAGTCATGGTGGATTCTCCATCACTGGCAGTTTTTAAATCACGATTGGATGTTTTTCTAAAATTATATGCTCTAGGGATTATTTTGAAGAAGTTCTGTTACCTGTGCTATACAGAAGGTCAGACTAGATGATCACAATGGTCCCTTCTGGCCTTAGAATCTATGAATCGTGAATGAAAAACCTCTATCCAGCAAAAGGAAAGCAATAGGCAGTTTGTCATAACCAAATATCTGTTTTTGGATCAGGGAGCTAACATTCGTGGAGGAAGTATTGCTCAATCTGATCAATCTCCTCGATGAAGGAGAATTTGAGGAGTGTTGGGGTCTCACCTGCAGCCACTGTTGATTTTCTCTGCAAGAAAAAGACTTGTTCATTAGAGGTCTGTGCACTTTGTTTAGAATTGAGCCCAATAAAGTATTAGCCAATAAAGATAATGTTAGAGAAAAGGGACACAATATGTTTGTTTAACTTAAATTGTTTGGTTTTGGGTAGTCAGGCTAATTTCTCTGAGGGACTGCAAGCACATTCCTGGAGAAAGGAATGCTTATTGTTTCATTGTGTATATATAACCTAAGCTGAGAGGATCACAGTAACTCTGCCTCTGCCATTGCAGAGTAAATCCAAAAAATGTTTAAAGGCAAAAGGCTCTGAAATCTACTTTGATGATGAAGAGTATGAAAGACACTTTTCATAACAGGACAGGAATATACAGACGTCTGTATTTGTGAAGCCCTCTAGTGTTTTAGAGATTAAATACCCATGAATGATGAGACATCCTGCAGTTTTTCTGTGACTAAGGAAGCTTGCCTGCTCTGCTAACCAACTTCCCTATTGTGATTATTAGCTGAACAGTAGAGGGGGAGCAAACCTGATTCAAGTAAATGATACACACACCAGGAGCTTACATGCATACTACTTGTATGGAGAAACTGACAAATTCCAACACCTTATCTGATGCAGTGCAGCAGCTCGCTGAAAATAGGCATACTTTCTGCAGATATTTTTTTGTAATGTAACTCTTTTCTGTCAGTTCCAAAGTTGCTAGAAGTAGTCTATCTCGTAAGAACTCCTGTAAACTAGAAATTCCTGCCACACATATACTAGAATAAATGGAATTGTGCTGTAACTCTGGCTCAGTTCCATTGAAATCAGTGGAGTAGCATCTATTACTCCAGAGCTGAATTTAGCCCATTACATCAAATGTGTGCTATTCTACCACATTAACCATGTACTGGGTATGTGTGGCAAAATGTTTCTGCAGAGCTGTCCCCTGTAATGTATCTATTACGTCCCTGTGGAGCCATAGTGCATTTTAAAAAAAAAAAGCAGCACGTCACTATATTGCTGCAGCATAAGAACTGCATAGGACTGAAGTAGTGAAGAGGTAAAGGGAATTGACAGGCCTGACAGAGGATGAAGGACATTGATTTTAGACTTCTCAGGGCAGAGACTGTCTCTCGCTACACTCAGTGTAGACTGTAGAGCATCATGCACATTTAGGGCACCATGTACCCTAAATAAAGTAAACTAATGTTCATTGTGAATTTTGAGTAATAGGGCTGTTTAGGTAGTAGCAGATTTACAGGAGATGCAAATGAGCATATGTGTGTGTGTGTATATATATATATTGTCCCTGTTTATTTAGAAAATCCTACCATAAGTAGGTTAGAATTCCCTCACCTACTTGGAAGGTTTTGTTCCTATAATAGTAACATGCTGGATCTGTATTCATAGTCCATTGCTCTCTCAGACGCTACGGCCATGGAAGCTGGACAGAGGGATCAATAGTGTAATACATGCGTGGTCATTCCCATATGCATGAGAAACTTTTTGCATGGTCTGTTTATTAACCCGTGCTTGAAAAAGTATTTTAAAAGTTGTGTTCTTGTGACAAAGAAGGGCAGCAGAAAATGCAAGTAAGACAAAGCTAGAGCTTAGATTTCTGTCCAAGCTGAGCTATGAAACCAGAAACCTTTTTTGAGTTCTCTCTGGGCTTTTTGTTTGTTTTTAATCTATAGTGTTGCTAACCTATTGGTAAACATCATACAGTAATGCTAAAAAACACAGCTGGCAGAGCTTACACAGTCACCCGGAGCAACAGAGGGGATTGTTCAGGGAAAGGTGACAAAGTTTCTACTAGTGTACGTTGATATGTCACTTCACTGGAAAAGTACTATATTAATACATCTGCTGCCTTCTGTGTAACAAAATTCTCCCTTCAACCTGCCTCCCCCCCCAAAAAAAACCCTCCAAAGAAGCCTAACAATACTGACCTCACTCACCAGAAGCCCCATCTAGCTGTGGCCTGATTCAATAACAGCTCCTCCCCATTTCCCCACTACAGAAGCCTCCAAAATTTTGTGGGACAAGGATTTTTGGCTCTTTTTACAAAGAAAACAATGAGAAGACCACTGAAGCTTTCACATGGAAGTGTAATTTACCTCCCTAAATCAGCCTGGCACCCTGGCCCCAGTAGGCTTCAACCAGAAGAAGGGGAAGGAGTATTATCACCACCATCTACTCTTTGAGTTTCTGCCAAATTAGAGGAAGGAGAGCAGCTTTGAAAATGGCTGGGCTGTGTCTTAACCTTTATGGTGCAGGCTTTTAGAGGAATATTCCCAACCAGTATATTTGCCCTGGCAAAACCCCTTACCTGATCAAATAACCTGCTTCTTGAGCATTACCATCCCCTGACATAGGGGATATTAGTGAGAGGAGGGTTTCCTCTCCTTAACATCCTCTCACTGTTACTTGTACTTGCGTGTTTATGCTGGTGCAAGCCCAGTGAGTTCAGTGGGGTTGCACATACATAACTGAGAGGAAAATTTGGTACCTATTGAATGCATTTAATAGAATCTAGCCTTCTATGCTGCTGTATTTTAGTTTATTTTACTAGAAGGTCATTTCTGTGTTGCTCTGTTTCAGTTAAACTTCAGTGAATACTAGCATAGCTTTTTTTTCTTTTTCGCAGTTTAATGATGTGTCAAGCTATTGTGGTAACAAATTAACACACAAATTATCAAGAAATATTTGACATTACTGTAACAATACAAAGGGTTACAGTAATACAAAATACTTCAAGTCAGTGATAGGTCTTCAGTAAAACATAACCACTACGTTCCTTCATTTTACTATCCCTCACATTTTTATGCAATCATTTTGAGGTGCTTGAAAAAGAAGTGATTTTTAAGCTATGTAAATTGGTACCATGACTCTTGACAATGGTACATGTTAAAAACAGTTTGTCATTAGAAGTTAAAGCTGAGCATGGAAGAAACCATACTTTCATTATATTTTAAAGGCAAACCTCATGCTTCCTTGATCAGGAAAATATAACTAGCAGCCATTTTGCTGCATTATCACAACATCAAAAGAAATCAACAAACTGGCATAGAAGAGAACTGTTCTATCTAGTAGAATCCACATGCTCCTTATGTCTCTGTCCCTCTCTCGGTTACTTTTTATATTCATTTTTGGGTTAATTTTTAAAAGTAAAGATTAGGAAAAACACAGATATTAAATTTTCCTTACATAGCAGGTTTTGGTTTATTGCTTGACAAAATGTACCTTATTTCAGTGGGTGTAGATACTATTTGCTAATCATGTTGAAAGCTACAGGGCATTCTCAAAATTTAAACTCTGTTCATGCATCCTTAATTCCAGTTTTGAGGGACAACAGTATGTGTTTGGAGAGATTGAGAACACAGTTTAAAGCCATTCCCAGCACAAATAGTTTGTGGCAGTGGGACATGGGCAGTGTTCTTTTGAAATGTCATTTGTCCTTTGGAATATCAGTCCTTCAGATGTGAGAGGCCACTAACACATGGAGGAGCATTGGCGGTGCAATCAGTGACATATACTGTGACCAGAATTCTTCTATCAGTGACACTCATGCCCTCTGTGGTATTACATGACTATAATTGGGGTAAGCATTTCGATTGATGCCTGGTAGAAGCAGGGGATATTTTGTGTTGAAATCTTTATTAAATTACTGTATGTAAAACAGATTCTCTAATCAATAATTTTTCAGGAAAAATATAAATCAAGAATAGTACTGCTATAGTACTGGTCCAGGTTTGTACTTTTTGTTTGTAATTGACTAGGCTTTGACAGAAAAAAAAATCAGTTAAGATGCAAGGCTTTGCATTTTAAGTGAGGGAGGCAATCATTGTCTGACACCCTGCTCCCCTCCTCCTACCAACTTTCATCAGAAGGAAGGGCAACTAATTGAATGTTTCTAATCCTCAATTTATTGGCCATAATATCAAGCCTGGTCCTGAAACCTTTATTTTCTTTGAAGAATTCTGTAATAATCATTTCCTGGCCAGACAACCCCATTTTCTAAATCACATACTTTGTCTCCGGTCTGAGTGAGCCTTGCTCCAAAAATATTCTTTCCTTTTTTGTTTTCATCCAGAGCAGTAATAGTATTTTGGACTCAATCCAAACATTTGTAGAGTGTCTAGCTTCCTAGTCAAATCGTCTCTCCCCCCCCCCAACCCACACAACCGCACACACTTTATATATATATATATAAAAACAGGACAGAGTATAATGGGGTAAGGACAGGCGGTGAGAGCAGAACTCACATATAGGACTGGGGTCAGGAATAAATGCACAATAATCTGTAAAGTGGCTTGTTTTAAGGATGCAGGCTTTGTGGTTTAAAAAGAATACCTTGCTCTTATATAGCTCTGTTCATCAATAGACCTCAAAGCACCTTACAAAGGAGATCAGAAATCATCATCTCTAATTTAGAGATGGGGAAACTGAGGCACACAGAGAGCTGTGACTTGCCTAAGGTCACCCCGCAGGCCAATGCAGAGTAGAACCTCAGTTTACTGAGTGCCGATCCAATGTGCTATCCATCAGGTCTCACTAACTCTCTTAAAGCAATGTGTTTTGTTCAAATATCTATCCCGTTATCTATGTAGTTCAATGAAACTTGATGAAATAAAATCACACAGACATGAAGATAGCACAGTACTTTGAGAAGAGTGGTCTGAAGGCGCCTCTCACATCTTCCCACTCTGCAATCCAAACATTTAGGTGGCTAATTATTAGTATTATTTATTTGCTGGGGATGTTCTCAGATGTTTATGGTAAATAAAATATTCCAAACTAAGAACAGAATTCCTGATCTTGCCCTTTGAAAAGAAAGCAGCAGATGTAATACAGGCCAATGAAGTACAGGACATATGCCCAGTGGCTGGAAATTAGTGACTAGCATAGCTGTGATACTTTGTGAAACAGAGAGAATTTTCAGAAAGTAGAAGAAGGGGGTTCCTTGGGTACATTAGTTGATATGCTGTTATAAGAATGAGGGGCAACATGGAAAAAGTTACAAAATTGAGAGTGGCTAATAGAGAGAGAGACAGAGCATGCAGGTAAGAGGCTTGAGCAGAGTGTAGGGAGCATTGTGGAGTGCAGGAGGAGAGGAGGGAAGAGATGTAGGTGGGAGCAGAGTTATAGAAAGCACTTACAGGTTAGCAGAAGTTTGGACATTAGTGAAAGAAAATGCAGAAGCAGAAGAGAGATATGGTCAGTGGGAAAAAGAAGAGTAAGCAGTTGCATTATTTCAGCTAGGAAATAGCTAGAGCATATAGTGGTGTGCTGGCTGAAGGGAGGAAAGGCACATTTTGGACAGTGTAAATAAACAGGCAATGGGATTTGAACACAGCCTGGATAAAATGGAGAATAGGAAAGCGGGGCCAGAGATGACACCCAGATTGTGAGCCTGCTGGGTAGGAAAAATGTTAACGTTGTCAACAGCAATGAAGAAGTGAGTGCAGTGGAGAGGATTTTGGTGGAAGATGCTAAACTCACATTGTGGTGATGATTAGCTGTCCAAAAGAAACAGGATGCAAATGGACAGATAATAGAGAGGTGGCTGGCTAGTTAGAAAAAACTAGACTGGGCAAGTGGCTAAAAGGGATAGAGAATTAGGCTTTGTCTATATGCAGAAGTTAATCTGATTTCATTATAAACTAGTGCAAAAAGTTTATACTGGTTTAAACTTAAATCAAACCAAACTAAACATGATTTCCCAACCGGGAAAACCGAGAAGTATGCTGCTTGCCAGGAGCTAGGATTCATGATATGATGGAGAGACTGCCGAGACTCATCAAGCCCTTGGATCGCTACCACTTCCTGCTTCTCCATGTGGGCACCAATGATACTGCCAAGAATGACCTTGAGTGGATCACTGCAGACTACGTGTCTCTGGGAAGAAGGATAAAGGAGTTTGAGGCGCATGTGGTATTGTCCATCCTCCCTGTGGAAGGAAAAGGCCCAGGTAGAGACCGTCCAAATGTGGAAGTCAACAAATGGCTACGCAGGTGGTGTTCGAGAGAAGACTTTGGATTCTTTGACCATGGGGTGGTGTTCTAAGAAGCAGGATTGCTAAGCAGAGATGGGCTCTACCTAATGAAGAGAGGGAAGGGCATCTTCGCAAGCAGGCTGGCTAACCTAGTGAGGAGGGCTTTAAACTAGGTTCACTGAGGAAAGGAGACCAAAGCCCTGAGGTAAGTGGAGAAGTAGGATACCAGGAGGAAGCACCAGCAAGAGAGCACAAGAGGGGAGGACTCCTGTCTCACACTGAGAAATCAGGACGATCAGCGAATTATCTTAAGTGCCTATACACAAATGGAAGAAACCTGGGAAACAAGCAGAGAGACCTGGAAGTCCTGGCACAGTCAAGGAACTATGATGTGATTGGAATAACAGAGACTTGGTGGGATAACTCGCATGACTGGAGTACTGTCATGGATGGATAGAAACTGTTCAGGAAGGACACGCAGGGCAGAAAAGGTGGGGGAGTTGCATTGTATGTAAGACAGCAGTATGACTGCTCAGAGCTCCAGTATGAAACTGCAGAACAACCTGAGAGTCTCTGGATTAAGTTTAGAAGTGTGAGCTATACACCACCAGACCAGGGGGATGAGGTGGACGTGGCTTTCTTCAGGCAACTAACAGAAGTTGCTACATCACAGGCCCTGGTTGTCATGGGGGACTTCAATCACCCTGATATCTGCTGGGAGAGAAAATACAGCAGTGCACAGACAACTCAGGAAGTTTTTGGAAAGTGTAGGGGACAATTTCCTGGTGCAAGTGCTGGAGGAACCAACTAGGGGCAGAGCTCTTCTTGACCTGCTAGTCACAAACCGTGAAGAATTAGTAGGGGAAGGAAAAGTGGATAGGAACCTGGGAGGCAGTGCCCATGAGATGGCTGAGTTCAAGATCTGACACAAGGAAGAAAGGAGAGCAGCAGAATACGGACCCTCGACTTCAGAAAAGCAGACTTTGACTCCCTCAGGGAACTAATGGGCAGGATCCCCTGATGGAATAACATGATGGTGAAAGAAGTCCAGGAGAGCTGGCTGTATTTTAAAGAACCTTACTGAGGCTGCAGGAACAAACCATGCCAATGTGTAAAAAGAATAGTAAATATGGCAGGCAACCACCTTCGCTTAACAGTGAAATCCTTGCTGATCTTAAACACAAAAAAGAAGCTTCTAAGAAGTGGAACATTGGACAAATGACCAGGCAGGAGTATAAATATATTGCTCTGGCATGCAGGAGTGACATCAGGAAGGTCAAATCACACTTGGAGTTGCAGCTAGCCAGGGATGTTAAGAGTAACAGGAAGAGTTTCTACGGGTATGTTATCAACAAGAAGAAGGTCAGGGAAAGTCTGGACCCCTTACTGAATGGGGGAGGCAACCTAGTAAAAGAGGATGTGGAAAAAACTAATATACTCAATGCTTTTTTTGCCTCTGTCTTCAGAAACAGAGTCAGCTCCCAGACTGCTGCACTGGGCAGCACGGCATGAGGAGGAGGTGACCAGTCCTCTGTGGAGAAAGAATTGGTTCAGGACTGTTTAGAAAAGCTGGATGGGCACAAGTCCATGAGGCTGGATGCACTGCATCTGAGGATGCTAAAGGAGTTGGTGAATGTGATTGCAGAGCCATTGGCCGTTATCTTTGAAAACTCATGGCAATCGGGGAACGTCCTGGATGACTGGAAAAAGACTAATGTAGTGCCCATCTTTAAAAAAGGGAAGAAGGAGGATCCGGGGAACTACAGGCCAGTCAGCCTCACCTCAGTCCCTGGAAAAATCATGGATCAGGTCCTCAAGGAATCAATTTTGAAGCATTTCAAGGAGAGGAAAGTGATCATGAACAGTCAACATGGATTCACCAAGGACAAGTCATGCTTGACTAACCTACTTGCCTTCTATGATGAGATAACTGGCTCTGTGAATGAGGGGAAAGCAGTGGACGTGTTATTCCTTGACTTTAGCAAAGCTTTTGTTACGGTCTCCCACAGTATTCTTGCCGGCAAGTTAAAGAAGGAGGCTACCCATATCCAGTTACTCTGTTCTGTCCTCGCTACCAGCGAACAGTCTAAACCATC
>NC_133769.1:298550713-298606376 GCF_003597395.2 Chelonoidis abingdonii
GATGGTTTAGACTGTTCGCTGGTAGCGAGGACAGAACAGAGTAACTGGATATGGGTAGCCTCGGGAGGTGGTGGAATCTCCTTCCTTAGAGGTTTTTAAGGTCAGGCTTGACAAAGCCCTGGCTAGGATGATTTAATTGGTGTTGATCCTGCTTTGAGCAGGAAGTTGGACTAGATGACATCCTGAAGTCTCTTCCAACCCTGATATTCTATGATTATATGATAAACCAAAATAAGTTTTCACAGAGCCTTTCCACTGCTTTAATTAAATTAGTTCAAAAATGAAATCTTAAGTGTCCGCAATTTTCCTGTGTAGACAAACCCAGAGCCTCAAAGAGAAAAAGGTATCTGGGAGAAAGAGCATATATAGGGAGAGATGTAATGGGTCAAGGATGGAACTCTGTTCTACTATGACAAGAGAGAAGGAGACAAATGGATGAGGAATACCAGTCTCTCCTCTAAAGCAGACAACAGGGGACTGATTACTGAGATAAGAGAGCGGGGGTAGATTAATACAAAGTTCCTGGATACTTGGAATGGAATCTCGTGGTCAGATGGGGGCTTGAGTATGTTAGATTTAGAGTAGTTGATGAAACACAGCATTCAGTGGGTTGCTGACTGTTTCTGCCTCCCTTGAGTAGAAAGTCACGGGCTCAAGGGTGGGAGGGAGAGTAAATACTTTTGGGGGCTGGAGGAAGTGTCTGTCTGGGAGAGCTGAACTGTGATTGATGTGAGCTCCATTTAGACTTGATTCATCCAATGAAAGGGAAATCACAGTGAGCAAAAGGAGAGAAGGATGAGCCAGTGACTGATTATCTGACACAGCAGGAAGATCAAGAGCAATGAGAATGAGAAGGCCATTGAATTTGAAAGAGTTTCAGAGGCTTTTTCAATGAGATGGGTAACTGAGAAAAACTGATGGTAAAGGAAGAGGAAGCAAAAAGAACACCTGAAAGGACTACATGGAGCTAAGAAGGCATAGGCTTTGAGAGGACGAAGGAGGGAGGCCCAAGCTCCCAAGCCCATTATAAATGATTTCTGATTCTGAGGACTGTGCCTGCCTTTGCAAGGATGAGGAATGCAGGGATGAGTGTAAAAGGGGCCTGTGTTTCTGACCTTTCTCACTCACGCCTTGATCTTGTGCCAACTGAAGTCAATGAAAAAAGATGTCAGTGGTGGAGGATCAGGTTTCACACAAGGGTCAGGAACAGTGGTACTCACTTGAGTTCAAGGACCATTCAAGTGTAGCTGCTTGTGTTAGCCTGTCCAGAGAGGGTGGAGAGCAATAAGTAAGGTACAGAACGTTTCTGAGCTGAGAACTGTTCTCTTACTTTTTACAGGGCTTTAAAAAGGGCAGTGTTGAATCCTGGGAATCCTGCATTTTCCCCACATTTTCCTGCATTTTTGGTAATTGTCCAAGAAGCACTGAAGCAGAATCATCCCTCAGTAGAGTAATGGTGGTGTTGCTTGTATTGCCATTGTGATGATAAAAAAGGCGGAGATCAAAAAAGTTGGTGCTGAGAGAGAGACACACAAAAACGGGAGAGTGGCCGGCCGTTCCTTACTATATATACCTTTATCATATT
The DNA here is from genome assembly GCF_003597395.2 of Chelonoidis abingdonii. Taxonomy (NCBI): domain Eukaryota; kingdom Metazoa; phylum Chordata; order Testudines; family Testudinidae; genus Chelonoidis; species Chelonoidis abingdonii. The sequence continues at coordinate 298,552,299 of NC_133769.1, forward strand.
ACTGCTTAGTCTTCTCTCCAAAATAAATAGTGTTATTATTTTAAATCTGTCTTCATATCGTGCTTCCAGTTCTTTTTATTGCCTCTCTGGATTTTTAAAATTCTTTTTTGAGACAAAGTAACCAGAACTGAACAGAGTATTTGAGGTCCCACAAATCCATATATATACATATATATAGGCATTATTTTCATTATTGTTCTTCAACCATTTCAATACTCTTAATTTTCTGTTTGCTTTTTGACTATTTTTATACTCCAAACAGTTTTTTTTAGGTGACAAATCTGAGGAACTGTCCCAAATTTAGGTGAAGTGGAGGAGGTCTTGGAGCAAATTGATAAATTAAATAGTAATAAATCACTAGGAGCAGATGGTATTCATCCAGGAGTTCTGAAGGAACTCAAAGTATGGGATTGCAGAACTACAGACTGTGGTATGTAAGCTATTACTTAAATCAGCCTCTGTACCAGGTGACTGGTGGATAGCTAATGTGACACTATTTTTAAGAGACACCAGAGGTGATGCTGGCAATTACAGTTACAGTAAATAACAGAATTATCAGACACATAGGTAAACATGCTATGTTGAGGAAGAGTCAACACATTTTTTGAAAAGGGAAATAATATCTCAACAATCTATTAGAATTTTTTGAGGGTGTCAACAAGCATATGAACAAGGGTAATCCAGTTGGTATATAGAGTTACTCCTGTGGGAATTCTGTGCCAAAAAACCAAAAATTCTGTGCACAATATTTTAAAATTCTGTAAAATTCTGCAAATTTTATTGGTCATATAAATGTGGAAGCTCCAGCATGACATTGGAGAGCAGAGACCACAGACTGCACAGAGGTGGGAAATCACTGTGCAGGTTCCCCCTGGGACACAGACTCAGGGGTGAGGCTGCACCCAACCCTGACACAGGGCAAGGACCGGGCCTGCCCCAGAAACACTTAGAGCCATGCTCCTCCATGCCAAGTGCACCAGGTGTGGGTAAGTGGGCTCAGCAAGGGAGGATCCAAGTGTGGAGGGGCGGTGTCTGGGTTTGGGGGTGATATTGCTTGGTAGGGTGGTCTGGAGGACTCAGTGTTGGGGTCCAGATGTTGGGGGAGCGGGGCTCGAGACAGGGGTGGGATCTGGGTGTGGTTGGTTCATCGGGGTGGGGAGTGGGGCTCGTCTGATGGGATTCTAGGTGCAGGGCTGGGGTGAGGCTTGGTGGGAGGGTCTGGGTATGAGGGGGTCTGGATGCATGAGGTTGAGCAGATGGGGGAACAACTCCCTGTACAGTGATCCCTCCCTCTGCAGCTGAGGAGTGATGAGCACGGGAAGGACAAGGGGTGACGGGGGGAGTTTTCAGAGCTTCCTACAACCCGGGGAGAAATCTGGGGGTGGCTCTGACATAGTCCTGGATGCTGTGCAGGGAAAGAGGAAGTCCTGTCTTCTCCAGCACAGCTGGGACTAGACCACTAGACCAGAGTAGGAGCCACCAGTCGGATCTTCCCCAGTCCTGCCCCCTGCCCCACAGTGATTTTTCTCTCTGCTGACTGCCCTGGGCACCTGAAACATACTGTTGAGGAGAGTTGCATGACTGCTCTTGTGGTTTCCATTTGCTTCCCCATCAGAAAGTCACTTTTCTGCAGGGGAGGCAAAGAAATCTATGGGGGATATAAATTCTGCACACGAGTGTATAATAGTGTACGTGGACTTTCAGAAACCCTTTGACAAGGTCCTATATGAAAGACTCTTAAGCGAAGTGAGTAGTCGTGATAAGATGGAAGGTCCTCTCATGGATCAATAACTGGTTAAAAGATAAGAAACAAAGAGTAGGAATACATTGTCAGATTTCATAGTGGAGAATGGAAAAGAGCAGGAACCCTCATAATCTGTATTGAGACCAGTGCTGTTCAACATATTAATAAATGATCTGGAAAAGGAGGTAAACTGGGAGGTGGGAAAGTCTGTAGATGATGCAAAACCACTCAAGATCAGGGATCGGCAAGCTTTGGCATGTGGCTCGCCAGGTGCCAAAGATTGCCAATCCCTGCTCAAGATAGTTAACTCCATTCTTATATACCATTCTTAATACCACTGAGATCTTTTTTTTTTCTGAGTAGTTTCAGTTAATTTAGAACCCACATAAGTATAAGAGTAGTTCACATGATTTCTTCCCATGTGTATTACCTCACCTTTGTCTACACTGAATTTTATCTTCTGTTATGTTTCTTAATCACCCAGCCTTGCTCAGTCTTTCTGAAGTTACTCCCAGTCTTCTAAAACCTTGATTAACCTGTGTCAATTTGAATTTGAGTTTTAAAGGTCCTATTAATAAATTTAATGGTTTTTAATTTTTTGTTTTGTTTTGAGAATGGCAAAGTAGTATCAAAGGTTCATTCAAAATACAAAAGTTCAGCAGAGCTGCCATAAGCAGTTTTGTTTCTTGTAGTTTGTGGGAAATGAAATAAAGTGAAAATATCCATCCATAACAAGAAAATGTAAAGTCAAATAGGCCCCAAGTTTTTAATATTTAATTTTCTGCATTATAAAGCAGACTCTTCTTCTCTGCCTCCCCATAAAGGCAGAAATGGATAGGATTAATTAAACATTAAACCATAATTCTTCCTAAGGAAAAGTTCTTGCTGGTCACATTTGATATAATTTATTCCCAAGGTGATCTTTCCCACATTTGATTTTTAACCCCCATCTTTGGTTTAAAAATAATTTAAAATAAGGAAATAAGCATTGAGCTATCCTATTATTCCTTTATCTTTTTCCTGGGAGAGAAGGGGTATTATTTAGTCATTTTTTCTTTAATTAAATACATGATTTGTAGACTGATTCCATAGTGGAAATGTTTTATTAGATTCAGTTCAGCCACTGATTTGGAATTGGATACAGACAGTCATTCTGTAGAAGTAGGTAGGTTTCTGGGTTCCTAGATCCTTGGGAAGGAGCAGATTACTTCCTACAGCAGTGGTTTTCAAACTGCTGGTCGCGACCCAGTACTGGGTTGTGGAATGTAAGGTACCTTATCATGGCAGCTCTGGTCAGCACCACTGACCAGGCCATTAAAAGTCCTGTTGGCAGTGCTGCCCGCTAAGGTAGGCTAGTCCCTACCTGTTCTGACACCACACTGCACCCCAGAAGTGGCTGGCAGAAGGTCTGGCTCCTAGGTGCAGGGGCCACAGGGCTCCGCGTGCTGCCCCACCCTGAGCACTGGCTTCCCGGCCAATGGGAGCTGTGGGGGGCGGTGCCTGTTGGTGAGAGCCACGCGGAGCTGCTGGCGAGCCTCCGCCTAGGAGCTGGACCTGCTGCTGGCCGCTGACTGGGAGTCGACAGAGGTAAGCCTGCACCCCAACTCCATGCCCCAATCCCGAGCCCTGAGCCCCCCCAAACCCAGAGTCCCTTCCTGCACCCAAAACCCCTCATCCCCGGCCCCACCCCAAAGCCTACACCCTTCAGCCCAGAGCCCTGACCTCCTCCCACACCCCAACCCCAGCCCTGAGCACCTCCCACACCCCAAACCTTTCATCCCCAGCTCTGTTGGGTCACGGGCATCAACAATTTTCTTTAACTGGGTCGCCAGAAAAAAAGTTTGAAAACCACTGCTCCAGACTGTTTGCCTTCTAGAGAAGGGAAGGAAGCCAAAGGAAGAGCCACTTTCACTTCTAGCTAATCCTATGCAATATCAAGAAGGTGCTACTTCCTTCAGTGAAGTATTGCTATGGGCTGGCAGGATAAGGAAAAAAAGAAACATGTGAAGGGAAAATGTTAAAGGAAGGAGCAAATTGTTGGCTAAAAAAGAAAAAATATGTAACATATATATTGCAGTCTCTTGAATAGTATAAATATAAATCATAATTACTTAAATTACAGAGAATAAATTTTTGAAACTGCAAACATGCTTACCATGAATTTAATTGCAGCACTTACTGTATTCTTTTGTTCTTCAATCTCTTGCTTTCTTATTTGCTATGTGATGACATAGCATGTGTGCTCCTCAGATCTATCAAAAAAAAGCTGCACAGCTTTTCCAGTCCACAATATAAACATAACAGCAGAGATGATAAATAATGATTAATGCTGTATTTCCACAAATTATCCTCATAGAATTTTAAAATAAAAAAAAAGAAATCACTGCCGTTTGTGATATGGATATGTCCAAAAAGAAAATTCGTTGCCATCAGTCAGCTAGAAAGCAGTAGCTTGGTCAGTGTCTCTCTTAATTTTGAGAAGATACATAACTATAGCAGATAGGCTGAAAATGTACTTACTTATTCTCTCTATGAACCCTTTGTGAAAGTGAAGAGCAGTTCTGTAGATCACTTAGCCAGTCCCTTTTGAATAATAACAAGAATCTCCAGCACATCTCATCCTTCCCACAATGGTATATTATGTTACACCCTATGCCATGGCACCTGTGGAATCCTAAAGAAATTCAAGAGAGGAAGAGAGAGACCTACCACTGTTAAGTTATATAGAACCCGTGGCTGACAACAAAATCTATCAACCATTTCCTCTTTCTAAATTGTAACCAAAAGAGGAATTGACAATAAATGCAAGGTGCTTGGGTCTCAAATGTTAGTGGGAGAGGTAGTGGAAAGGAGAGAGGTAGTCCACTGAATGCTATGAATAAGAAAATTCCATCTAAGGGAGATCTTTGTGACTCCCAACTGCCATAATTTTGATTAACCTTGCTGTGTTTCAGCACAGGGTCATGCTATCCTGTTGACACTCTTCCTTTGAGATGTCAGTCACATTTCAATAACTTTTCAGCATGGGCTTGTAAGGGCTCTTCACTGACTTTGAATAAGGCAGGTTGCTTATGAATGCAGCTTGAGGTGTCATTCACATATTCTTGCATTGCGTTATCTTTGATTGGCGTGTCTGAAGTTCTGGAAAAAAAATTCAGGATATCCAACTGCCCCTGCTTTGGCAGTGCAATCCCTTCACTTTTTATTTTTTTTAATATCTTCCACTCTTATGAAGATAATGAGTTTTAATAGTGCTTTATTTCAATGTTAAAAAAGCACAGAAGAGAGTTAACATACAGGTGTAGCTTCTCAGGTTTTCTGTTTGTCTGAAGTTTAGCTCCCCCCAAGCCTGCGGGGCTACAGTTCCACTAATGGAACACATTAGCTGTCACATGCCAAGTCAGTACAACAACAACCTAATTACTGTGATGAGAATTCCTATGTGATCTTCTCCTTGGCAAAAGAAGAATCATTAAAAGGATCGTATATATCTAGTTTGATCTAAAAATATGATGCATTAATCATAATAGAGAAAAGCAAGTCTAAGAAAGGACCTAAACATGACTCCCTCTAATTTTAGACTTCCCGGTAGATTTTTGTCTGCCTTGCATGGTTTCATAGGGTTAAGCTCAAAGCAGGTTGAATGAAATAAACTCATTTCTAGTTTTGCAATTGTTATTATTAGCAACAGACTCCACAGTTGTTTTTGTGGAAGTTTCATTGTGCAGCTGTCAAGGTTCCTTCCCCACTCTGAACTGTAGGGTACAGATGTGGGGATCTACATGGACACTTCTAAGCTTAATTACCAGTTTAGATCTGGTATGGCTGCCACCACCCCCAAGCACTACTTTTCTTCCCTGGGTAGTCTTGAGAGACTTCACCAGTTTCCTGGGAACACAGATCCAAACCCCTTGGATCTTAAAAGAAGGAGAAATTAACCATCCCCCCTCCTTTCTCCCATCAACTTCTGGTGGATCCAGATCCAACCCCCTTGGGTCTAAAAACAAGGAAAAAATCAATCAGGTGTTAAGAAAAAGGCTTTTAATTAAAGAAAAGAAAAGTAAAAGAAAACCCTCTGGGAGAGATCAGCGTACCAGCTACTCTCACAGACAACAGATTCAAAACACAGAGGATGTTCCCCTGGGCAAAAATCTTAATACACACAAGAATACCCAAATTTGATAATTCCCTTAATGGTACCAAGACAAGTTACAAAGAAAATAAACATAAACCTATTTATCCCATTCTAAAACTTACTACTCTGATAAGAGGCTGGTTCCTTTGATCTTTTCACTCAGGCTGAAACGGAAACTGACTAAACAAAGGAAACTTCCTCCTTCCTTTGAACATCTTGTGTCCATTTGGGTTCTCTGGTCAGGTGCTCGCTAGGCTAGGTGAACTTCTAACCCTTTACAGTAAAGAGGCATAACCCTACACTATCTGTTTATTGGCAGCAGGCGAATGGTGTCCCAGGACTGTGGTTGTTCTAAGACAGTATGACTCAATCATCGGGGATTTAATATGTTTCAGTTGTAATTCACAGGGTTGTTCATTCATTTTAAGCAAAATACATAATTCTCTACACAGCTTCTTGAGGTTTTCATCTCATCTTCAGGATGTAGCCTCAGCTCCGATGTGGTAGCCAGAAAATACAGAGTTAGTGGGAGGGGGAGTGGGGACTGTAAAATGTAACAATACTTCTATCATAGACATGCTTCCAAATCTGACCTTAGCGTCAAAATCTGGGTGCTGCATTGACCCTTCTAACTTACTTACCACGCTTAGCTTGTGCTCGCTGCACCATCCAAAATTCCAGGGTTTTGGCCCTCTGGTCTACCCCAACCCTTTTGGGGAACCGCCAAAGCCCAGAAGCCCTACAACAAGGGCAATGACCACTTCCCGTCCCCCTCTCCCTCCCCCACAGGACTTTCTCTCTGGGCTAACCTGCAAGATTGAGCAACTCTTGTAATCACAATACCAAGGAGCATGTCTCCTTTCTTCCACAAAGAACAAACCAAGATAGAAGAACAGAAAAGTTCTATCTCTCTTCCTCCCGTAGTCTTCTTTCCCGCCCTGGACACTAGGAAGTAAACACAGAGCGAGTGTTCCCCTCCCCCGTCTTTCCTTTCCCTTTAAACAAGAAAATGAATACAGGTTTGTAAAAAGAAGCTTTATATAAAAAGAAGAAAAACAGACATCACTATTCTCTGTATCGACAGATACAAAGGGCTTGCTTATTAAGAAAAATATGAATAACCAGTGCGATCACCAAGAATATCCAAGTTAAAACATTCCAGCAATTTAACACATGTAATACACAGCAAAAACAACTAAAAGCCAATTGTTTTTCTACCTGACTACAAGTTGGAACAGAAGATGAGAGAAGAAAGAAGCTTCCTCATAGCTGAAGACAGAACAAAAGACCCAGAGTCCAAAATTCCTCCGTGACTTGAAAAATCCAGTTGCCTGATGTCTGTGGTCAGGTTTGGTTCCCTTGTTTAACCTTTTCAGGTCAAAGGAAACAATTACCTTAAAGCCTATCTATTTATGACAACTTCATATCACTCAGAAGCAGAAAAATAAATGAGGAGTTTCTGTTCTCATAGCTACTGCTGTAACTTCTCTGCTCAATATGAAGGAAAGAAAGAGTATGTTATTCTAAGTAGCCGAACACTAGGAGTAAAAAACCAAACTAAAATCCCTATCACAAACTTAGTCCTCTATAACCAGAGAAAGGAGAAGACATTATGAAGTCCATTAGGAACCTTACGTTTCTAATCTAGTCTTCAGATACTGTGCTGGGGCAATGCCAGTACAACCCCCTAAGAACTATACATAGATACTGTTGATGGAGTTGTTAATTTACAATGGAACTTTGAACTACTCAGTTAACTTTTGTATGCCTCAGTTTCCCCACCAATTAGATCTACCGCATAGGAGTTTTGTGAGTCTTGGTTAACTATTGTTTGTGGAGGCTTTGAGATCCTGGGCTAAAAATGCACATAAGTGCAAAGTTTTTCAGTATTAGCCCAAAGATTTCTCTGATTGTAAACAGTAGTTTCTTCCTCTGACACATTTCTTATTTTCCTGGTGAATGCTATATTTTATTTGTAGCAGCTAATAGTATTAGAATTAACCCCAAGGTATCTTCTTTTGGTTTTTTGGAAAAATAAAGGGTCTACATTGAAAAAAAAAAACAAAACCAAACCCAAACCAGTCCTGAGATATGCATGCAGTTGTGTATGTGCTTTGGCTTGCCAGTTATCATGATTGTATATGAAGATGGAGTGGTTGCATTCATAAATGGCTAGATGCCTAGCTAGCAATTATCATATGTTATCATCTCATACAATCACAGTAATTTCATGTGAATCTGAGACCTCTTCTTAGTTAATGAAAAGGCCCAATATAGCACTGTCATCTTTACCTGAGTGTTTCTTTTAGTCAGCTTATATGTGGCTTCTGTTACTGTCTGTGTATGTGAGAAATGAATATTAAATTATAATGAAAGTTTTCTGGCTAGATAATAACATTATGAGCCTCATTAATATGAGAGTTGTTAGGAAGCTCAAGAAGTATCATTTTTTGAAATGTACTGAAAACCATTGATATACTGACCTCATTCTCCAGTCACTTGTCTTGAAAACTAACCAAGCTGTAAAAAGAAAATGTATATTTCCCAGTGGAAAACCAAGAGTAAAAGACAGAGCTGTAACATGACTTCAGATAGTGCATTGTGAGGGTCATTGCCTAGTTGCTAAGAAGCATATGAATGTCACTAGAAATGATTATGGGAGCCCTTTATGTAAAATCATAGGTCATATTTAACCAGCATAATATAATGTGTAACGAAAGCCTCATGAGAGAAAAAAAATGCTAGATCTACATATTGAGCTCTGGGTAGGAACTGTTATTAGCATTCTCTTAATTGTTCAGCATTCTCTCCAGACAGAGCTATTTTTTTCCCTAGAGCCTCACATTTGGAATCATAGAATCTTGTCTGAAGAATCAGAGAAGTTAGGAAAAGGTAAGAGAAAGATGGAACTAGGCATTTAGTCTTCCCTGCTCCCATTGCTGTTCGTTCCTTACGGTGCTTTATTTTTTAGTACCTTGTTCAATCCTGTTTTAAATGTCTCCCGTCCTGGAGCTCCCACCACTTCTGTTGGGAGATTGTTTCACAGTCTAACAGGCCTGGGATCATTAGAAAATGTTTCATGATATTCTGCCTAAGGACTCTACTGTGGCTTTTACAGCAGGACTTCAATAATGGGGCAGTGAAGCCATATTGCACAGTGGCAGTGGGAAGAATCATTCTGCCTACAGGGAGCTAAAGCAGGCAGAATGCCTCCTCGGCAGAGTGGGGAGCATGCTTAGGAGTAACTCTTCAACCTCCTGTTCAGATATGCAATATGAACTGCTCCAATTATTGCTCTCTTACCTGAAACCCTCGTGTAGGAGTTGGAAGCCTTGACCACACCTCCATTCTCTCCAGCCATGTCCCCTATGGGATAAGTCTCTGGCCATTCTAGCCCATTTTAATGCAGAAGCACTATCATTCTAGCTGCCCCCTGAGCAAGTAGAGTCTGGATATGGGCTACCGGCCCCTCTCATAAGAACATAAGAATGGCCGTACCCGGTCAGACCAAAGGTCCATCTAGCCCAGTATCTGTCCACCGACAGTCGCCAATGCCAGGTGCAGACAGACTGTGGACTGTGTGAAGAAGAACTTCCTTTTATTTGTTTTAAACCTGCTACCTATTAATTTTATTTGGTGACCCCTAGTTCTTGTATTATGGGAATAAGGAAATAACTTTTCCTTATCCACTTTCTCTACATCACTCATGATTTTATATACCTCTATCATATCCCCCCTTAGTCTCCTCTTTTCCAAGCTGAAGAGACCTAGCCTCTTTAATCTTTCCTCAGATGGGACCCTTTCCAAACCCCTAATCATTTTAGTTGCCCTTTTCTGAACCTTTTCTAGTGCTAGAATATCTTTTTTGAGGTGAGGAGACCACATCTGTACACAGTATTTGAGATGTTGGCGTACCATGGATTTATATAAGAGCAATAAGATATTCTCTGCCTTATTCTCTATCCCCTTTTTAATGATTCGCTTTTTTGACCGCCTCTGCGCACTGCGTGGACTTCTTCAGAGAACTATCCACGATGAGTCCAAGATCTTTTTCCTGACTCGTTGTAGCTAAATTAGCCCTCATCATATTGTATGTATAGTTGGGGTTATTTTTTCCAATGTTCATTACTTTACATTTATCCACATTAAATTTCATTTGCCATTTTGTTGCCCAATCACTTAGTTTTGTGAGATCTTTTTGAAGTTCTTCACAATCTGCTTTGGTCTTTTAAAATGGTCTCTCCTCTTAGTTGAACTCATGCTGGGATAGCCAGATGCGACTGTTATCTTTTCTTAATTTTATTCCACTTCCCTTGGTTATATAAACCACATACGTATGTACCACCCTAAACAATTTATCTGTCTAAAACATTAGGCCAACTTTTTATGTTATAAAAGAGGCCTTTTCTGGGTTGTCTTAAGTAAATCGGAATCCTAGGGCATTCTATCAAAAGTACATTCACCTAACATTAATACTTACGTAGCTCCTTATATTCAAGAAACACAACACGTTTCACAAATTTAACTGAATGTCTCCCAATACCCGTCAGATACAAAATGGAGGAGAGCACCACCACCGTTATTCAACTGTGCATATGGGACAGAATGTAAAGAAGGATACCATAATTTATAATATGGAGTTACAAAAATTACCAAAGTTTCTCAGGACTTAGTTTTAACCTTTTTCACCTATATGGAACTCATGGAAACTTCTCTGTGGAAGGGCTTCACCAGGGTAGATTGAAAAGGGAAGGAATTCTTCCAGACTAGAGGAATATTCCTCTTCTGGAGGGGGCAGAGCTCCCTTCTATGTACAGGGGAGCATGATCCTGATTTAATAAAAATCCAAATCTGAATGTGAAAGTCTACAGTAGTAGCAGCTGGAACTGAATTTTCTTTTTTAGTGGATTTAGGTTAGACCAGGGGTCGTCAACCTTTCAGAAGTGGTGTGCTGAATCTTTATTTATTCACTCTGATTTAAGGTTTCACGTGCTAGTAATACATTTTAACACTTTTAGAAGGTCTCTTTCTATAAGTCTATAATATATAACTAAACTATTGTTGTATGTAAAGTAAATAAGGCTTTTAAAATGTTTAAGAAGCTTCATTTAAAATTAAATTAAAATGCAGAGCCCGCCAGACCAGTAGCCAGGACCTGGGCAGTGTGAGTGCCAGTGAAAATCAGCTCGCATCCCACCTTTGGCACCCATGCCATAGGTTGCCTACCCTGGGTTAGACTTTTATGTACTGAGCACCTTGTTAAGAATCTACTGTTTGCAAGTCACAGAAAGATAAGGTACCTGTCCACTGAAAGTGCTTGCACAGAGATAACACAAAACAGACACAAAACATACTGGGGCACTTAGACATTCTGCCACAAAGGGGCTTGAGGTTTTGTTGTTGTTGCTTGTTAGTAGAAGTTACTGTTGTATCATCGTGATTGTTCAGCTAGCAGAATTATTGTGTTTTGAGTAGGGATTTGGGATTTGAAAGCATATTGCTCATGCTAAACAAACAGTAAATAATGAGACTGAAGTGTTTTAAGAAAGTCATGAGTATTTTTATATATTTTTATAGACAAGGCAAACAATCAGTGGTTATTAGAAGTAATTTGGTTCATGAGGCTAGCTCTCATCTGCCCCACACCTCTTGAGTCATTCACAACCAGATGAAAATAAAGATCTTAAACCTCAGTGCAACTGTTATAAACAGAGCCTCAGATCTGTTAACATGAATCACTGTACCATGTGGAGCATCATTGACTTCAGTGGTGTTTTGCCTAGACACAGGTGTCTGTACTTACAAATTGCAGGATTGAAATCTAGAAGGGAACATTACAAACCTTCTCAAACTTTGGGTAATTTTGGATCTGAACTTCCTGGCTTTAGCCCATCTTTAAGTAGAAACATGTTAGAATTTCGATCTCATGATAGACATAACCACCACCTAAATCTTGTATTTTGTAGCCAAAAGAAGCACTGCTGAAAAGGGATTCTGTTTTTCCTTGATATAGTCTAAACCAGTGGTTTTCAAACTTTTTTTTTCGTAGATCACTTGAAAATGGCTGAAGGTCTCGGAGGACCACTTAATGATCTTTCAAATGTTGTTTGTACTGTTAGCTAACTATTGTAAAGTGCTTTGGATAAAAGTGCTATATATAAAAAATAATAATAATAATTAACATTTTTTTGTTCTACAAATAAAAGCACCCAACTCATATTTTAATATCAGTAGTCTTACCTTTCTAATGCTATGGATGTGCCCTCTCTTCCCCCTTGCGGCAGCCCCCAAGCTGGGGCTGGGAAGGAGGCGGGGGGTCTCTCCCCTGCCACAGCAGCCACAGAGCTGAGGCTGGGAAGGAGGGCCATCTTTCCCCAGCAGCCGCAGCCCTGGAGCTGGGGAAAGTTGCCTCTTTCTCTGGCCACCACAGCCCTGCATGTCCCAAATTCCCCCTCTCTTCTCACCCCACTTTCCCCTCCCATCCACCCCTTATTCCCCCCAAGGCCATCACCTCACCTTATATGTGCGTCTTCTCCAGGGTCTTGGCACCTAATTAGTGGAGCCACGCCTGCACGGCTTTACTAATTAGGAGGGTGGCCCTTCATTCTCTTGTGTATGGCCACCCAGGCGCGCAGCTTAGAGGGAACTATCCATGGACCACCTGAATGAAGTGGTCCACAGACCACTGTTTGAGAACCTCTGGTCTAAATATTATCCTACAAAGCTTTGTGCTTAAATTCAGTGTTATAAATCACCTGCTACTGCAGAGGAACTATTTTAAATCCCCAAGAACAATCAAATTAATAATTATATGATTAATGCCAGGTCATATTGCTCTTTCCTGACTAAATAAACTAATTTAAATATGTTGCTTGTACTACATTTGGATGCTGACCCCAGTAAATTGTGGTGACATCCAGAAAATTACTCATTAGGAAAAGGTATTTGGAACAAATGAGCTGTAGTTTGAAGGAGCAAATGTGCTATAAATCTCAATTTTTATGAATTTGATGTAATTTCTATTTTCGGTTCTGGTCCATCTTGCCTGGAACATTTCTTCTTAACAGGGTTGCTGAACAATTTGTGTATCCACATAGCAAGGCACTTTGAAGAAGTCTGCTCCCCATGGCTTTAAAGATTAAGTAAAAAAAGCACATTTTCCTCACTAGAAGGGTCTTTCTGAAACAAAAGAAGAAATGCTGAGGACCCATTTTTAATGAAAAGCTGTTAAACATAACAAAAATCCAGTGTACCATATGGCAATTATGCCAAAAGATTGAATTTATTATCAAATAAAACTGTTGGCTTGTACATTTCACAGTTTCCTCTTTTCTCAACCAGTGTGTTTTTAGAGGTTTTCTGTAGGGTTAGTTGCCCAGAATTCTGCAAAAACAACAGTTTGTCCTTGTCACAGGAGGTGTTAGGAAATCAAATCCAACTGAAACAGTGAATGAAATTACAGACTAGTTCTGTCCCAGCTGCATAACATGTGCCAAAAGCTGATTTTCCATAAAGAAATGTAAGGCAATGGACATAAAAATCTATTTGCTCTGTGATGGGAAGGTGTTTCCCCTGTTATGGTCTTTCATAATTTTCTCTGATACTTAATCTTTCTGCAAAACCCCAGTTCATTCTCACCATAGTTAAAGGTGATTAAAGTGTCTTTCCTGAAAGGTTTTCATATAACAATTTTAGTTGGATTACTAAATAGCTCCAGTGAAAAACGTTGAGCAAGATTCTCAGATGGTAAAAATCAGCATAACTGGATCATTTTACACCAGCTGCAAATCTGGGCTGTTGTTGTTCATTTGTGGAATAATGTTCTTTTTTCTAAAAATATATTGTAGACTCCAGAGTAGTTTAACCATTCATGTTACAGAATTTTCTTCAGAAATTTCCTCCAGCATCTTCTGGTCTGAGGGAGTCCCCCAGGGGACACTTGTATCCTTTTTAGTTCTGAGAATGTTTTCTAATCTTTTTTAAAAAAGTGTATTTTATATGTGACAGTTTTATGATACCTATCCCCTTTTTCATCTATGATCTTAATTAGGTCACATTAAGGAAAGTGCTTCCTCTCTTCTCCCCCTGCCCATCTCCCCGCGTAGCCATTCATCTATGAAAGTGGCAGTTGATATTATTGCCTCAGTTAAGATTTGCTCTCTGAAGTTCAGAGTCTCTGAAGCAGTTAACAAGTGTAATTTCATAGCATGCATACTTAGACAACATTCATTGAGAGCTTTCAATGCAGCTTGCATTCAAACCATAAAATTATACTTTCTTATGCAGCCACTTGTCGAATGAACTTTAAATGAGTGATCAGTGATGCTTATTACATTCAAATTCTATTGCCAAAAAGTATGCGGAGGGGGATCAGAGACGTGAGACCCCCTCATTTTCACTTGGGTATGAAGTGCGACTTTCACAATTAAACTGGCAAAGAGCCTTGAGGCGTCAAAGGGAATCCTTCAATAAGGACAATGGTGCTTTTCTTTGGCAGTAGGAAAAGATGCAAGAGAACACAATTAAGCTCCCTACTTCTGCACTGAATGGCTTAATTCAGCTTTGCTTGTTCACCAGTATTTCACTCCTATGCCAGTGATTGGCATGGAGAGGAATACAGGAAAACTAGTGCACTAAAGCTCTCTTCACAAAGAAGGATAGCTCAGTGGTTTGAGCCTTGGCCTGCTAAACCCAGGGTTGTGAGCCCAATCCTTGGGGGCCACTGAGGGATCTGGGGCAAAAATTGGTCTTGCAAGTGAAGGCAGTGGGCAGGACTCAATGACTTTTCAAAGTCCTTTCCAGTTCTAGGAGATTGGTATATCTCCTATTATTACCTTACCTAATTCACTTATCTATAACCTGTCAAATTTGCCACCAATTAGTGTCAGTATAATAAACCCTCTACAAATGTGTTCAGACACTATGTTCTTTAGATCACTTCCATTATCACAGCACATCTTTAAATTTCTCCCACTCTTTCATTCCCCTTCTAATTTTCCTTTTTTGGCATCTAATGTAAGAGAAATAAGATAATATGAAGCTGTGAACAATGTTTTGGGTGAGTTCATGTTGATATTTTATAATAATTCATGTTGATTTCCCTGAGAGGAACATTATGGGTTTAATGCTTTGATGGCACTTCTTTGGTGCATTTATTCTTGCTTTGGGGAAAGTGTGGATGTTGGGTTCAATGGACCATAGAATTTTGAATTAACCTCTTTTTTTCCTAATCATGAATATAATGGTTTTCACAGCCTGTTCTTCTTTGGTTCTTTTTTAAGAGGGGGGAAGAGATGTTCAAGTTTTTAAGGTTCTGAAATAGGTATGGAGAAAGAAATATTCATAAGGAAACTTTGTTTCAAAAGAAATTCTTAGGTTTCTTTTCCCATAAGAATTCCCCACATTGTTTCAACCATAAAATATTCACTGCAGTCCCTAGGAGTGAAGGATGAAAACCATTAGTACTATATTCAGATGTGGCAGTTTCAGTTATACATCCCTATGTTTGGTGAATGCTTATGATGAATCTGAGAGGCTCCCGTGGATGATTTTCAAGAGTCTTATTAAACACTAACAGGAGCCCTATTTTAGGTAATGTAGCCTAATTAAATAATGTAATTTACAAGATGGAGATTAAAGAGAGAGAGAGAAGGAGGGAGAGAGGTTTTCCTTGATTCCTGGTTGCTATGTTCAAGGCATATTCTGGTTGTAAGGAACAATTCAGTCAACTAGAAATTTTGCTTCGGGGATCCCCATGCATCAGAGGATCAATCTGAACTTTGCACTGTTTCCAAAACTTAAAATGCTTATTCTTTGTGTGTGTGTGAGGGTGGCAGTGAGGGGGACGAGGGAAGAGGTGGAGAAGAGAGGGAAATGGACTGGTGGCGGTCGAATGGGAAAATAGAGGAAAACATAATTGCAAAGGAAGTTTCTTCATCGCTGCATTGGTGTCATTGTCGCAGCAAAGACAGAATATGCCTGGCAGAGGAGAGCATGAGTAGTATTATGGATGGTGAACATGTACTGGGGCAATGAAGGAGTCACCTTGGGACAGGACAGGGAATTAGCAAACTTTGTTTCAAAATAATAGGATTTGTATGTAACATAAGAATAATTGACACTTGTAAAGTGACTCTCAAAAGAGATTCTCAGAGCATTTTTCTAACATTAACTATGCCTTACAAAAGCCTTGTTGATTAGGTACAGTTACACTCATATTATAGATAGGTAAACTCAGGCAGAGAGGTTTAAGAGACACTATCGGTTTAAAAATTATACGTTTGAAAACACAGATTTCTTTACTGACTGTTGGTACTGCTTGGTTTATTACAATTGAAAGAATTTTTAAAATTAAATTTATTTTTCATTATTTAGTTTCAGCTGTGTGTTTATTCTGTCCATTTTACTCTATTTGAATAACAAAAATTAAAAAGAAGAGTTTAACATTAGGTGATTTAATTAACTGGCAGACATACACTAGCACCATGCTGCAATATTTAGGTTGAAATACTGCAAGGGAATATTTGAAACCACATGAGCTTTAAATTGAAATAAATAAATAAAAAAACCCTGACAAATATGTTTAATAGTTAGTCTTGTTATTTATTTTAAGGAGATCTGAGTTTAATTTTATTTTTTGGGGCGGGGGGTTTAATCTAATAGCAAGTCAGTGGAAAACTCTGAGTCTGCTCATCTAAGCACGAATCATGATTGTGGACATTTAATAATACTGTGTTGTAATTTACAGTTTTGCAAGTGCATTGAAGGCAGTGGGTGTCTTTCCATCAACTTCAGTGGGCTTTGGATTAGAACTGAAATATGGATTGATGAAGTAAACCTTTGGGACATTCTACCTGTGTTTCTGGCTTGCACTAAATAATGTGGGCAAGATTTGTTTGCACTCGGAATTAGTTTAACTGAACTGGTATTGTCCACAGCTTAGTTCTTAGTGAGGACAGGGATGAACTGTGGTCATCACCGGTTCAGCAAAATCATTTCAACAATCAGTTGTCAATAATTTGTTTGATTTCTAGTGCAGACAAGGTTTAAGAGCAGCGCTGCTGAAATCAGAGTCTGTTCTCGCTTTGTTCAATTCACTCCAGTAAGCAAATAGGACTTGCCACTTGTTTTTCCCTAAAGCTGAGTTTCTTGCTAAAATTTCCCACCATTTTTACTACTGTTTCCGCTGCATTGTTGATGGGAAGCAATAATGTAGGCAAGACTCTGGGCAGCTCTGGCATTTTAATGACCATGGGCTTATTTTTCTGGAATGCCCAGCACTCATAACTCTAAGTGATGTCAGTGGGAGTTGTGAGTGCTCAGCTCTGTTGAAAATCAGGCTCTATGTCATCTAACCACATGTGTGACAGGGGTTTTGGCAAATGTTATCTCTTCCACTGTTGCTACCGCCAATGGAGCTGAATCATTAATAGTGAAATTGGGAGATTTCAACAACAATTTCCTGGTATTGACAAGGCCTAAATGATTTTACTTCCATGAGACAAAGTTTGCACAGTTGTGGTATCAGAAGATCAAACAATTTGGTTAAACAAAAGCAAATATAAGGTGCTCAGCTTGGTAACATATGGAACAAAGGTAATTACTGAGGATGAAAGGCAAAGCAAGGCAATTAGCATGCTTGTTATTTGTCAATGAGTAACCTTCAATATCTCAAAATGGTGCAGTTCAAGTTTCATGCCAGGGTTGTGAGAATGCATTAGAAATGGTGATTTCAAAGTCTGATTATTTAAAATGTATTGTAGTGACAAATGCAATGGAAAGCTAATTCATAGGCTTGCTCTATACTCAATTGCTTCTTTTAACATATTCATTTATCAGATATTTGACTAGGAGGAACACAGCCTAACGTTATATTGATATAAATTGGTGCAGAACAAAATACATTCATTTGTTAGAATTGCACATGCAGCAAAGCAGCTGATCTTTACTATATTTCATATACCAGGTTTTTATTTCACAATATTGGCACATGTGTGAACTTATTCTTCTTGTAAATGTATTTCTGTATTATTTTAGAGTGACAATTTTCGATGATAAATGTAATGAAGCTGTGATACGCAGGAAAGAGCCTGCTCTTAATTTCCTGGCTTCTGTCATATAACTTGTGTCAAAGTTACAGGAGCTTATACCTTTGTCACATGGAAGGACATTAAGTTATGATGAATGTGCTTTACAGCAGGGTTTGGCAACCTCTGGCACGCGGCTCGCCAGGGTAAGCACCTTGGCAGGCCAGGCCAGTTTGTCTACCTGCCGTGTCAGCAGGTTCAGCCACTTGCGGCTTCCACTGGCTGCGGTTTGCCACTCCAGCCCAGTGGGGGCTGCGAGAAGCCGCGGCAAGCACATCTCTTGGCCTATGCTGCTTCCCGCAGCCCCCATTGTCCTGGAGCGGCAAATCACAGCTAATGGGAGCTGCGATTGTCCGAACCTGTCAATGCGGGGTTAGGGTGTGGGAAGCGGCTCAAGAGTGCAGGCTCTGAACAGTGCTTACCTCAAGCGGCTCCTGGAAGCAGTGGCATGTCCCTTCTCCAGTTCCTATGCATGGTGTGTCCTCTGGCCTGGAGCGCTGGGCTTAGTTTGCCCACCCCTGGTTCAGACAGAGCCTTAACATCACCTCATGGTATTGTTTTGTTTACAATATGTTAATCTGAGTGATTTTTGCTGTACTAGAGAATACGTCATTCCAGATAATATACTGTTTTGGAAGGTATATGTACAGGAGTGTTTCCATGTAAAAATTCACCTTATCAGTTGAATCTAGTAGGCTTGTATTCTTTCCTGTAACGTGAAATCATAAAAATAAATAATTTTTAACATTGGCACAGGTTTCCTTTTGATTTTAAGAATAGTTTCCATTCATATTATCTCTTATATATATATTTTTCAGACATGTGGATCATTATCACATCATTTTAATTTATATGCAAGTATTTTTTCAAAGTACCAGCGTTTGTAGCCTTTTCTAGTTCCATAGCTCCATTTCCTAGATTTATTTCTGAGAGCAGCATTCAAAGCAGCACAGTGAGCCTTAAAATACCATATTTCAATCAGTTTTTCTGTGAAATTTGAATCTGATTTAGTCTCCATTTTGAAAACAAATGGAATAAACATACAATTTGAATGTGCTAAAATAATAACCAAGAATTCTAGATTTCTCTGTAAACTCTGACATACTTACTTATGGTATCATAACATTTTGGGCTTTCCATGAATATAGTTGTATGTTCAGCTCTAAAATCTCCAACATGCACTGCTAGAGAATAAGGTTGGATGTCCCAGATTATGAGTGTATGGTGGGGATTGTTTTGTTTTTTGAACCTGATTGCATCAGTGTAGAGCTTCACTTGAAGGCAGTTCTGAAGTTGATTTGCATGGGATTAGGATTTTATCAAAAGTCAAATTACTAATACTTCTGCAGTATTTTATGCATGTAGTTTCATGTTACAAGAAAAGAGAGACAAGCTGGGTGTGGTAATATTTCTTACTGGACCAACTTCTGTTGGGGCGAGAGACAAGCTTTTGAGTTTACACAGAGCTCTGCTTCGGGTCCTTCTTCTGACCTGAAGAAGAACTCTGTATAATCTCAAAAGTGGATTGCTCTTGAAATGGTTTTGACAATGTAAACAATGAGCAGGAGATTATTCTGCTAAATTCCACATGCCCAGGATGGAGGCTACCTGCAGTTGAGGAGTTAAGTATCCTGTTCGCAGTACAATATTGGAAAGGATTCTCTCTCCTTCCAGTGCAGTAAAAATATCACTAATTGGAAATGGTAAAATATAATCTTATGTTTAGTGATACCCTTGGCAAATTTCTGTACATCTTGTCAGTAGCATCCATTTGACCTTCTTGGAAATAGGCCAGTTTCTTATATATTTACAAGGAGCGTTTATAAGTAGTTTGTCAGGAGTTGTGGAAGGGGAGAAGGAGAATGTTGGCTATGGAAAGTAGGGGAGTCTACATCTAGAGTAAGACATAGTATCAAAAAATTAGATCACTTTCTGCAAGGAGGTGGCTGTAGTTTATGAAACCGGGAGGTGAAAGGAGAAACCTGCAGCTGGAGATCTTGGGTGCATTTTGAAGTGAGTACAAGAGGGGTGGCTGAGGAACTGAAATGAGTGTTTAAGGGTTAAGTGGAATCTTTTTATAGATTATGTTATTAAAGATATATACTGCAGTAGGTACATAGTGTATCGATGACATGCTAAGAGTAATTGAGTAATCATCTGCTACAACTGACATAGACCATATAAAATTTTCAATGCTATTAGGTCATAAGAGATTTCAGCTTGTGTTATTGTAACTAGACAATTGCAAAGAAAGACAGTCCTTTGTTATAATATTGTTTGTCAGTAATGTGTCAGGATTGCTAGTGCACTATAAGCACTTAAGGGCTATTTTCTGAAACTGTGATAACTAAATTTCATGCCAAAGATGTCTAAATTTGGGAGATTCTAACAGCCAAAATGTAGCCATAATCATTTCTAAGGGGTTGAAAACATCAGATTTAATTTTATAGTGACAGTAAATTTTGTATAAGGAGAGAACAAAACAATATTTTTAACTCAGCAGTATCCAGAGAGCATAATGTTGCTGCCAGCAGGGTTTTTTTTGTTTTGTTTTGTTTTGTTTAATTCCAAGAACTGCTTGCTCCTGCTTAGTCAGGTGATATCAGATGCCTTCTTGCTGGAGGCAACAGGGTGAAAGGAGTGCTAGTCCAGTTTAGTCATCTGAAATTCATGCCACTTGTTAGCATACATGGATAATTTTAGTCTATCTGATACTGTCTTGGTACAATTCCCCACTCTGAATCTTAGCGTCCAAAAGATGGGGTACCAGCATGAATTCCTCTAAGCTTAACTACCGGCTTAGAACCTGTAGCGCTGCCACCAACCAGGAATTCCAGTGCCTGGTACACTCTGGTGCCCCCAAAACCTTGCCTGGGGACCCCCCCAAGACCCAGACCCTCTGGATCTTAACACAAGGAAAGAAAACTCTTTCCCCCACCGTTGCCTCTCCCAGGCTTCCCCTCCCTGGGGTACCCTGGAAGATCACTGTGATTCAAACTCCTTGAATCTTTAAACAGAGAGGAAAATTCACCTTCTCCCCTCCTGTTCTTTCCCCTCCCAGACTCTTCCTGAGAAGAAAGTAATCCTGACACAAAGAGAAAATTACCTTTCTCTCCCCCTTCCCTCCCTTCTCCCCACCAAGTCCTGGTGAATCCAGACCCAGTCCTCTGGGGTCTCACCAGAATAAAAAAAAACAATCAGATTCTTAAACAAGAAAAGCTTTTAATTAAAGAGAGAAAAACAGTAAAAATTATCTTTGTAAGTTTAAAATGGATTAGGTACAGGTTTTTCAGCTATAGACACTGGGATACCCCCCAGCCTAAGTATACCAGTACAAATTAAAATCCTTTCAGCAAAACAATTTTGAAACTCCTCCAGCCAAGCACAATTAAACTCCTTCCAGCCAAATGCACATTTGCAAATAAAGAAAACAAACATAAGCCTAACTCGCCTTATCTACCTAGTACTCACTATTTTGAACTGATAAGAGCCTATATTGGAGAGATTAGAGAGAAACCTGGTTGCACGTCTGGTCACTCTCAGAACCCAGAGTGAACAACAACCAAAACTAACAGCGCACACAGAAATTTCCCTCCCTCAAGATTTGAAAGTATCCTGTCCCCTGATTGGTCCTCTGGTCAGGTAACAGCCAGGCTACTGAACTTGTTAACCCTTTACAGTCAAAAGAGATATAAAGTACTTTTGTTCTACTAACTCCTACTATCTGTTTATGCCAGATACTAATTTATCACTGTCCCATATTTCACAAGGATGAAATGAATCTCCCCAAGATAATACCAGAGTTGATTCAATATGCAGCTACTGTATACATGTTGTAGAGTTCATCACATCCTGTTCATCAAACACTGTTTTGAATGACGTGCAGTGTTTGCAAAACACAATAAAGGAATAAAGTAGCCTAAACAGCAAATAAGAAAATAACTACTACTTTTTAATTTAGGGCTTTTGAGTCCAGAAAATATACTGGATTAACCACCCTATTGCCAT
This sequence comes from Chelonoidis abingdonii, assembly GCF_003597395.2. NCBI lineage: Eukaryota > Metazoa > Chordata > Testudines > Testudinidae > Chelonoidis > Chelonoidis abingdonii. Next base: position 298,574,272 of record NC_133769.1, read on the forward strand.
CATCAACTATGATTTTTGAAGTGCCATCATTCAGTTGACTTAATTAGAGTGTTCACAGTGAATTTTTAGCAAGAGTCACTCTCAAAACTCTAATCACTAATACAGAACAGATTATATTTAAAGGGAGTGGTAGAAGATGTAACGTACAAATTGCCGAACAATTTTGGATGTAGTGATGGGTTTGGATTTTCTGTAACTTGGAGTCTTTAAATCAAGAGGTGAGGACTTTAGTAACTCAGCTAGGGATTATGGGCCTATGACAGGAGTGGGTGGATGAGGTGCTGTGGTAGGAGGTCAGACTAGATGATCATGATGGTCCCTTCTAGCCTTAAAGTCTGAGTCTTTTAGCTGTATAAACTGAAATGTTCTTGATTTGCAGTGCAAAGAGCAGTTGTTATGGCCAGGTTGTCAGAGCCTTGGTTCAGCTCCCCCAAGACCACAGAGGAGTAAAAGGAAGTGAGTCCAGCCATCCCCGCCCCCAGTCCTCTCTTTGGTCTTGCTCAGATTGTGACTCCAGCCATGGGTAGGAGAGCCAGGGCTGCTGATTAGATACTATGAACATTGGATGGGGAGAATACAGGAAGTTGGGGTCTAAACTCCACCCCCAACTTGCAGACCATAGTATATGGCCAAGATCAGGGAGGAGCAAAGTAGTTTCTCTCTCCTCCACACAAAGTCCTGTCTCCCCAGATTAAGGGGTAGCAGGAGAGGAATTGTGATTGAGTCACAATTTATTCTTCGGATTGTTTGTGTGGTGATGCAGCTATATGGGTTCCTAGGTGCGATGGTAAAACAAATAAATAATAATTAATAACAATTAATAAATGATGCTCCTTATTCTGAGCTACATTATAATTTTACAATCTGTTCTGTGTGAGAACTAAATCCATGTACATTGCATACACTGATTTTGGTAGAGATTGGACAGCAAGCGATAGGTACTATCATCTTAAGGACACTATTGTCAGTGGTTAGAAACCATTGAAGTAGACTTCAACACTTGGAATATTGGAGGGAATTCTAATATATGTTACTATGATTAGTACTGGAGAAATCCTCTCTATTATTGATTTCCTTTTTCTTGGAGAAAAAGAGTTATAAAAATGGATTCTAGAACAAATGTAATTGTCTGTGTTCTCTGCTGTATGAAGACTTCCATTTTAACTATTAAAGAGCCATGTGCATTTTCTGCTAACATGTATTACTTAACCAGAAGACGGCATTGAAAAAGAAGTTCCAATTTTAGCTCTGTTATCGCTACATTTACAGAGGTAAAGGGACAGCTGAATTAGAGAAGAGACTGTTTCTTTCATTCTGTGTTGATACAGGCGACTCATTAAATCTCATGTCAGGTTTGCAGCCTCTACAGAAAGCCAGACTTTTCAGAGAACTTCAACCTCTTAAGAAGTATAGTTTGCACACTTTGGAAGTTAATGAGCTATCCCACAGTTATTAGTTGGTGTTTTATCAATGGGTAGGCTCTGGGATTTTATTTGACTTTCAGATTGTAACGTGCTCTCCTATGTGCTGCATGACATCAGAGCTAGAGTAACTGTGCTTTCCAGTCTGCTAATCCTCCCAAAACAGATTTGACAATAATAAATGTTGCACAATATAGTGAGTTAGCCAAAAAGTCTTATGTGATGATCAAAATACCTGAATTGCATAATTCTTCTTCCACAAAGAGATTATATCACCTTCAGATTGTGAACTCTAAAGTCTACAAAGTTGGCCCTGAAATAAGTGAGCACATCTCCTCTTATCACAATCCATACTTGAGATAGGCCCCCGTTCCAGCCGCTGATGGGAAGTAAGCAGTGTCGCTGTACCTGTGCAAACCCTTAATGTAGAGAAGGTAAACCCCAAGGATAAACAACATTTCTACAAATGACTACTTACCTTGCTTACATTAGGGTTTTGTACTGGTACATCTATGCCAGTAGCAGGACTCTGATGGAATAAATTGAGACACTTGTCCCAGTGCATACAAAGTCTTAGGGCCAGATCCAAAGCACCTGGAATTCAACAGAATACCAGTAATGCTTAAAGTGAGGGGAGGTCACAGACCAAGCAAAAATAATTTTTTTTAAATTGTATTTTAAAATGAGCTGGATCACTGAGGGGTGCACTTTAAAAACTCTCTTTTGCCAAAGCTGCTGCTCCCAGATTATGGTCTTCAGACCACTTTAAGCACTGGATCAAATTTTGTCAGCTAAAGGTATCCCTTCAGGGAACTGCAGATAAACCCAGGAGCTGATGTCAAGTTTGGTTATCTGTTTATGCTGTATGCCCAATCATTGACTTTTTTCATGTCTCTTGTTTTGTTCTCTTTGCTATTAAACCAAAAATCAGCAGAACTAAATAACATAGTGGCATGTTTTATGAAAAGGGAGATAATTTTCATATACTTCATCTTCTTTCATAGCCTACAGAAAAGTGAAAGAATGCGGGTCAGTTAAGCAGAGATTAATTTTGCTTGAGGATTAATTTTTGGGGAGGGTCAGGACAGGAGGCTCCTGGGGGGAACTGAAATTAAAACATTAATTTTATACCAATCAGACCTTCTTGTACTGACATACAGTATTTTTCCACTCCAGGAAACATGGTTAGACATCCTCTGATACCCTGGAGGGTTTAAATCAGGGACTGAGCTTTTTAGCCTTCTTACACTCTGGAGAAATGTACCCATTTTTTGAATGATTGTTTTTCTTTTCCAAGTGTATTCGTGCTTAAATGCTTTCAGTTTAAAATAAGAACAAAGCTCCCCACACACTTATCCTCAAAAGACAGAACAACTTTTGACGATGTCACTTGTTAGCATCGTAGTGCACCAAGGAATTTTTCCAGAGTGCTGTATGAACAGCCTGAAGTACAGCTGTTCTGCTCCAGCTAAACAGGTTCAGAGGGAATGAAGAGCTTAGAGAAATTTGTAGGCAACCAAGCAAATAAAAAGAGAAATGCACAAAGAAGCAGCGGATGTTAGCGGCTTTTGCAACAATAAAAAGAGAAAAGGAAGAATAGGCAATGGAACAAGAGCAGCGAGAGAAAATGACTCTGGAGGTAATTTTAATAACTATTTCTCCAAACCAAAGAGAAGCCTGAGTAGTTATTTACTTTTGTAAGTCAAAATTTATTCAGTCTTGGATTTCATTGGGATACCTGTTGAACAATATTTTTGCTTAGAATATGCAGAAATTAAACCAAGTGTTTTCTCTCTTTTCTAGAATGTTTTCCTTCATTCACACAGTGACTAGAACATGAGACTGGCAGCCGTTTAGATTTTATTTCTGTCACTCTCACTCACTCATGTCCAGGCTCAAAAAAGCACTTAAGCACATGGTTAAATCCCATTGATTTCAGGGAAGCTTTCATGAAGTGGGGCCTCAGGGTATGACTTTGGGCAAATTAATAAGTTTTGGTGCCTCTGTTCCCCATGTTTAAAAGTGGGATAATAATACCTACCTCCTGTAGGTGTTGTGAGGCTTAACTCTTTTTAATATTTGCAAAGCATTTTTAAAAATTTTAAACAATAGAAGTGCGATGGATTATTATCTCTCATTAACACTAACAGGAGTTCTCATATGGGCATCTTGTAAGGAGAATGAACTTTCTTACTGTCACTTGTTCTGGGGATGCTCTTAATGGGCAAATTCTCAGTTCCTATAAATTGTCATAACTCCATTTAACTCAATATTCAAAAGTATAATCCTTCAAGTAGAAGCTTCTTGGATCACCTCCCAGCAATGGGGTGAGGAAGGTAATGTTTGCTCAGTGGGACTGATTCTTGCTTCTGGTGCACTCATTTAAATCTGTCCAAAGTGGGTGTAAAATGCTCCCAAATCAGACTAGCATAGCATTTTGCACACTTTGCACAGGGGTAAATGACTACTCTAGGAGCAAGATAGGGGAAACTCAGATCCAGGGTGTTTACAAGATAAGGTATTTTGTCTGCTATAATACAAAATAGTCTTTTAATATATGTATGGGACAGAGTTTAGAGTAAAGGTAAAAAGGTATGTCAAATAGTATTATAAATATATTCACATATATGTATAGGAGTTTATCACGTGAGATGTTACTGACATTTGATAAACCATTAAAGACAATTGAAGAACAGTTATGTGAGAGAGAACGAGAAAGAGAGGGAGAGAGAGAGGGTGTAAAAATGTGTTGCGGCTACTGCAATTTTAAAAAAAATATTTCAGTGATTTAAAATTCCCCCTGGGAGGATATTTGATCTTCCTGAGGTATATAACAGAAGTTATGGAGTGTCATGGAGCACAGGGACCCATTATTATATTTCATTGGTACTTTTATTATCTGAGGGTAAGTGCAGGCAATAGAACAAGGTGTCAAAGTTACTTTTAACCTTTGGTCTTCGAAGATGCTAGATGAAAGGTTGAAAAGGATTTTAAGTTATTATTCTTAGAAACTCCTCACTCCCTCTCTGTTTGCAACCACTGCACATGAATGTTATCCAGTTTGTGATGTCAACCCCTCCTATTGTGCTCCATTTAGACCTGTTGTTTGCTCCACAGGCAACTTCGTGCCTTTGCTTCTGCTTTATGTGACATGCTATAGGTTTTGTCAGATATCGTCAATGTAATTCCTGCTTAAGGAAAAAAAAATTAAAAAGAGAAATACTTCATTTTGTGCGCTGGGTAAGAAGCAGTAGCATGACGTAATTGTTTAGAAACATATATGTGGGCCAGAGATCTGGTCTGTCGTGCTTTGAATGATATGTGGCTTATCCTTTGGTGCCAGAGAGTAAAAATCAGAGAAATTGATGAATGTACTTTGAAGTTAAAAACTGGACTGTGTTTGTCATTAGGGACATGTTGGTATTGACAGCATTGTTAAAGGACTTCTGGCTCCTGATGTTCATAACTTTGTTCTTAAATTGGGACATAAACTGCTCACAGATTTCAGACAGAGTGTGTGCCAGGTTAAGTACTGTCTCTGAGTTAAAGAAGCCATTTAGAATGTCTGGCAGGAGAGCAGGGCAGTTAGCTTTGCTGTACATTTCAAAAGGAACCAGAGCCACATTATTCCATTTTTCCCTGTGTATCTTCAGAGATTTACATGAACTGCCCAAGACTAGAAATTCACTTTGAAATCCAGAAAGCCTCTGAGAAAATATTCTTCCTCTGATAATGCTGAATATCTACATCTTGATTTTTATGACAACATGAGGCTCTAGTCTTGGGACATTAGCATAACAGTTCTCATGAAGTAAGTGTTCTCCCTGGTACTAAGATATTTGTTTCTCTTACAATGACTGGCAAATTTATTGATTGCTTATAACAGAGAATTGCCATGGAAAGTAGGGATGTATATATCGTTTAAAAAGTTAACCATTTAAACTATTAAAATTCTATCATTTAAACGGTTAACTTATTAAAGGGAGAGGGGCTGGGGTTGCTCTGGCTGGCGAGGTGGGGGATGGGGCCAGTCGGCTGGTTGACAGGATGGGCTGGGGGCCGGGGTGCAGCTGGGCTGAGGTCTTGCCTTGGTCGGGGTCCAGGGTACAGCTGGTGCAGCCAGGGCTGGGGGCCAGATTGCTCAGCCGGGGATTGGGTCCAGCTGGCGCAACGTGACGCAATGGTTAATGTTGGTTAACATTTTAATGGAAAGGTGTAAAAAGAAAGAATGAAACAAACAAACAAACAAAAAACATTGTTAAGTCTCATTCCCTCCCCCTCCTCCTCGGCGTATGATAGTATCAAGCCACATGACAGTTCTTCTGGTTTTGAGTAAAAATGATGAACCAGACCTCCATAACTTACCCATGGCTTTAGAAAGCACAGAAGTAAATGTAGAACATTACAAAAGTAATACTAAATATTTTACTTCGGAGCAGATCAAGTGAGCACTTCAAAGAAGATAAATCTTCAGCACTCTGTAATGCAGAGTAAAATATTTTTAGTTTCTGCTGCAAAAATATATATTGAAAGAATGGTACTTGTCATATTAACCCTGATATAAAGCTGATAAAATTAATCCATTAAATGGGTTTGAGGGGTGGGAATTTAACAAAAATCTAACTTCCAACAATTGTAAAAAGTATCTTTCAGATTCATTGTCTGCTTTATTTTCCCAGTCCAACAGTCTCCTTTTGTTGTGGCCTCTACCATCCACTTGTTGCCATTTGGTGCCTTAGCCTTGCATACTGGAGACAAAATTTTGGTTGAAGTCATGTTGAGTAAAGCCAGCTCAACAACAGAGATGATTGGTTAAGTAAACTTATGTGTTACAGATTTATTTCACAACTGTGGTTTGCTGATGTTTGTTAATTCTGTTTTTGGAATTTTCCTCATTTCCTAAGTGGTAGCATCCTTTGTGTTGTAACCCTTCTGCCAGGTGGGTTCAGTATCTAGGGGTTCCTTTTTAACAATACAACACAGAACTGGCTCGAGCCCTAACTCAGTAACCTGGGAAAATTACACACCAGCTCCTGGGCACCTCTAAGAGGCAATACTTCCCCTCTTGCAAGCACTAAGTCTGTGTGTAGAGAAGAATCTTTTAATAAAAAGAGAAAAGTAACCTGGCATTAACTTGGGAAAATGCTGCAAGCATGATTCATAAGCATAAGCTACAAACATAATTCATAAGCATAAGACCATGAGAAAACACCCACCCCAGAGTACCTTGGGCAGTATCCTTTGCCTCAGGTTCTCACCTTATGGTGAAAAAGTCCAACAAACAAACTAAAGTTCCTTTACTGTGCCCCTTCCTTCTCCCTACACCACACCCCACTCATAGTTGTCCTTGGTCAGTGAAAACCAAGTTCAGATGTGAATTTATGTGAGTTCACATCTCACTGTGGGGGGAGGGAGAAGGCACTTTGATTGCTCTGGCAATCAGAGCTCGCTCGCCGGCTGCTCTGCCAGTGGCTGCTTGGTCTGCTGGCCACTCCACTGGCCACTTACTCCATCATTGGCTGCTACATCACTCACTTGCTATACTGTTGGCTTCTCGCTATGCCATCAGCTGCCTACTCACTCCACCATTCACTCGCTCCACCCTCAGTTCCTTTGCTGTTGGTTGCTGGCCTCGCCAGTCAGCTGCTTGCTCCACTGCAATCTCTGGGGATGTCTTGAAGTCCGACCATTTAACACAGCTTTCAGTGTGTTCAGCTTGTCATAAACAGATAGCTAAGGGTTAATGTTTCTTTTACCTGTAAAGGGTTAACAAAGGGAACCAAACACCTGACAAGAGGACCAATCAGGAAACAGGATTTTTCAAAGCTTAAGGGAGGGAATTTGTGGGTGTTTCTTGGTCTTGGGTCTTTGTCTGTTCTGTGCTCTCTCAGCTATGAGAGGATCTATTTCCAGTCCTTCTAATCTTCTGTTTCCCAGTTGTAAGTACCAAGGTAGCAAAAGTATAGTCTTTTAAATTGTTTTGCTGTATTTGCATCTGTGTATCTGGCTGGTGGAGTCTTTATGTGTATTTGGCTATAAGTACTTTAAATTGTATTGTTTTTGGGTAAGGCTGTTTATCCCTTTTCTATTGTTTATTCATTTTCTATAAGTTGAAAACCCTGTATCTTACCATCTAGATTACAGAGAACTGTTATTCTATTCTTTCTTTCTTTTTTTATTAAAAGTTTTGCTTTTTAAGACCTGTTGATTTTTTTTTCTAGTTGACCCACCAGGAAATTGGTGGGAGAAAGGAAAGACAGGGAGAGGGGGAAACTGCTCTCTGTGTTTAACTCTCCTAGTGTCCAAGGGCGGGAAGAAGCTAGAGGGGAAGAGAGATAGAATCTTTTCTGTTTCCTTGTCTTTGGGTTTGTCTCTTTGTGGAAGAGAGGAGACATGCTTCTTGGTATTGTGATATAAAGAAGTTGCATCAGTATCTCTCAGGTTAGCCTAGAGAGGAAATTCTGGGTGGGAGAGAGGTGGGGAGAATGGTTTATTTCCCTTTGTGGTAAGACTCAGGGCTTCTGAGTCTTGGGGTCCCCCAGGGAAGGTTTTGGAGAGACCAGAGTGAGCCAAGACACTGGAAATTCTTGGCTGGTGGCAGCAATATCAAATCTAAGCTGGTAATTAAGCTTGGAGGGGTTCATGCTAGCTTCTCAGGTTATGAACGCTAAGATTCAAGTCTGAGTAGGAAAGCTATGATACAGCTGTTAGTGGGGAAGCCTCCCTCCTAGTGGAGGCTGGGCAGTCTCTTTCACCAGAGACACTGTCCTACAGCAGGTCTAATGGATAGATCTGGTTATCAGTGATTTCAACTCTGTTGATCCACAAGAAAAGAATCTCAATTGAGTGCTAATCAGCTCTGTCATTACACCGTGGAGGGTCAAATGGTGTCTAGGACCCTTAGGCAGAGCCCATGCCATCAGGTACAAACACTTATCTCTACCTGCTCTCATCTCCACTGAGTTTTGGCACCCCTACCCCATACCTAGCAAGAGCAGTTCAGTTGAGGGTGAGTCCCTCAATCAGGGCATGCCAAGCACAGTTCTCTGCCCTTTATTCACACAACAAGTGTAACCACACTTTATTACTTCTGCCCTTGCCCCAAATAACAAAGTAACTTGTGATCCAACACCAGCCAAAAGTGACCATATGGGCAAAGCAGTTCCATCATGCTGCTCACCTAGGCACAGGACTGTGTCTATGCAAACAAGGTCAGTTCCTGGAGTCTTCTCTCCCAGGTCATCACTGCATGTCAGGGGAGAGCTCATTCAGTTTGAAGTGTTTATAACTTTTCATCCGTTCCCAAGCAGTGAGCGAGACATGAATTTTTACTTTCATTATATGCTTCGATATTAAGGACTTTATCCGCATGTTGCATGTGACTTGGGGAACATGTTTTGTTTTTTTCTCTCTGTTGTTTAATTTTTTTAATATTAATTTGCTGATATCCAGGAGAAGTATTAATCTATCGGTGTTACATAGTGGTATGTGGCTTTTGAATGAGCTCTTCTATAGTACTTTTTATCCATAGATCTCAAAGCACTTTACAAAGGAAGTCAGTATTATTATCATCCTCATTTTACAGATGGGGAAACTGAAGCACAGGGAAGGAAGTGACTTCCCCAAAGTCACACAATAAAGCAGCCACAGAGCCAGGAATTTAACCCAAGTCCTAGTTCAGTACCCCTACAAACTAGGCTACACTGCATCCTTTAGTAGACACTGCCTGATGTTACGCTCCCATACGCACAAGAAAATAAGAATGAACCAAAGATTTTTGCAATGAAAGGAGCATAAAGAAATACTTAAAAATTAATGTGCAAGCTTACCCCCTACCACATGGCTTTGTGTTCACGTAGCAGGGACATATTATATAGTACCATTGTATATTCCCAGGAAAATTAACTGTAGTATATCGTTTGCAATGAAAATAAAATGTACCATGCTTGTGTAGAGTTCTCCAAGATATTAATAGTCCCTCAGTTTACATTTAAATCAACGTTTCTTGAGAAAAACATATTTTTTATTCAGCAGTACATTTCCTTTTTATCAAAGTGTATATAGATGGCATTAAGACCTTTGTCAAGCAAAATTTCTGAAACTGTAGCTGACATGTTTTCATAAACAGCAATTTACATTACAGAGAAACTGTTCACTCTTAAAGTAGGTAGCAAGAAACTGAACTTTGGACAGCAGATTATCCTCCTTTATTTAAACAACCATGACGATGATCTTGGGATATGACCTCCAATAGGTAAGCATTCTCAATGTTCTGTGATCTTCTAGGACTCACTTGAGGGAATGTTAATTTTTATTATCAGTACGGAAGATCATGAAGAAAATAATTGCTGAAACTTCACATAAAGAGTAGTAGTGGATTTTGTGCTTGGTGTAAAAATCCAATATTTCCAACTATGACTACAAAGTCAATTTAGCTTTCAGAGAATCAGACAATGTTATGTCTCCCATAGTTCTGTTGTTATTATCTACTCAGGAATTGATTTCTATATGGTATAGTTTAAAAGTTGACTTTTGTTTTTCTTCCACTGCTCAGTAGCATAAATCAGTGGGTAGTAGACTTCCAATCACTATGTGGCTCTGATAATACACAGCATCACAGGAATGATATCTCACTGTGAGAAAAATGGATACTCTATTAATTACGTATGCCATTTATTTTATGTGGTGGGGGGGGAGAAAGAAATATAGGATGTTTGTAAAACTGAACAATATAGTGATCTGGAGCACGGAGCTTTGGTTTCTATTGCATTCTGCCTCTGTGTGAAATAAACTATAATAATGTAATGCAAAAAATCATTTAGTTTAGCAGTATATAGTCACTTCACTACATATTATGACTACCTGTTAAGAGAGTGCTAATATGTCTGGACAGTAAAGGCAGCATCAGCTAACAAGGAGAAGATTTCTCCCACAACATCATTCAGCAATGGAAGCTTCTCTTCGGACAGGGAATACAGAGTACAAGATTAAGTTGTGGAGTTAAAAGGAATACAGGTGGTCAGGAATACAGACTCAAAGAAAATGTCTGAGCCTTATCCTCCTGTATATATCTGTAGATAATTATGTTAATATTTATGTACATAAAGGAGCATTCATTGTGTGTATATGTACAGAGTCCCTATTCAAATATACACATGTATTTTTGTTTTCCTTTCTTTTATGAGTCACAACCTTAATTTTAAAGTTAAAATGACTGTCTCCTTACTTTATTGGTTTGTTTCTGCATCACAGCATTCCACTGCTCTGAGACCCTCGAATTATTGAGGCACAAATTGGAAGGGCTAAGAGCAGAGCATCAACCGAAAAGAACAAAGTTGGTAGGTATAAAAAAATAATCCTAAAATGACAATGGTCCCACAGGAAGGTCTTACCTTCCTGATACTATCCATGTTTTTCGTGTTTCAGAACACTTGTTAAAACTAAAAAGGAAAAACAAAAAATGTGGCTCTTAGACTCCCAGTAAACATAAACCATTTCTTATCTTACTTCTCAGCCCCTCTCCTCCACCTCCCTTCCCTGTCTCCATTTACAACTTCACTATTCTTCCTGTCTCCTGGGACCATAACCTTAGTGTAATCTTTGACTGTTTTCTCTGCTTCCCTCTGCATATCCAAGCTCTTGCTAAGACAAACTTCTTTCTGACTTCACCAAAAAATCCATGTTTCCTCACTGTTGCTACTGCCAAAAACCTTGTCCGTGTGCTTTTTACTCCAAATCTTCTGCATTCTGACTTCACTGCTTCTCAGCTCCCACCATCAATCCACAGTGCTGCTGCTAAAATCTCTGCAGAGCAAACCACAAAGGGTGCCAGTTACAAAGGTGTTTTCTTTCCCTAATATGAGCACTGATTTATTAGGAACTGGACTGAGATCTCACAAACTTATGCCATATAATGAACAGCCATCAAATGGTGCCAACTTAATTTATTCCCAAACTGGACTGAATTTGACACAGTAACCTAGCCCAGAGAAGGCCTATAATCCATTATCTATCAATTCTCTGAACTTTAATTTGCTTGCATTTGTCAATGTATTTCACAGCTTTTATGTTACATATTTGTTAGTACATTTTCCCTTTTGTCTTTCTCCCTTCTGTAGCAGGGTATATGGCCCAATAAGTAGGATACTGGATAGGAATTCAGGAGTTCTATTCCTGTTGTAACAATAGGAAAGTCATGGACTCGCTTTTCCCTAGTTTCTCCATCTGCATATTTGCTGCTTTTACAAAGTGCATTGAGGTATACAGATGAAGAGAACAATTTAAGAACTAGGTATTATTGTTATTAACCTGATTTTGACAGAAGCCTCAGTCCAGGCTCTAATTTGGCATTCACATTTTTTGTGGGTACAAATACTTACAAGTGCAAATGATGTCATTTAAACATATAGCTTCCAGAGTTTACCCATAAAAGCAAGTGCAGTAGTTATATGTCTAACTATGTTAAAGTGGCATCAGTTGTAACTACACAACTGTGATGTATTGGGAGGCCACATCTAATAATCAAATCCTCTGTATAAACCTTTCTACCTTCTTATCAGAGTTTGTGTGGACAACTCAGGAAATGAAGTTATTCATATTCTGCATTAACTTTTATTTTAATCATCTGCATTTCGAAAGGCATATTGTTTTAGAAAAGTGCAGATATGATGTATAATCATGATGGATTGAGAGATGTAATACTATGCTATAATAAAACAAATATATAAACTTAACTGTGGCAGCTGTTGACTTTTTTGACAAGTCAGGCACAAATCTCAAAGTAGTTATTTCCACCCTCTTCCAATATATAATTTAATAGATATTAAAAGCTTATTGTAATAATACTTGAAGAAACAGTAGGCAGACCTGGGAACTGGAGCTGCCACCGTTATCTCCTCATAGACACACAGGGCCTGCCCTATGGGAAGAAGGTTGGGGAGGCACAGAGCACAGGCCTCATCTCACCAACTGCAAACCACCTGCAGGCTAGGTTTAGCTGCTACAATTCTGCTATGGCCTCACCAAGCAGTAAATCCCACTGCAGCACCATTACAAAGAGCTTCTCAACGTGCTGAGTTGCTGTGGTAACAAGGCATCTCCATGAGGCACCAAGATTCAAACCTCAACTTTCTCTTGTTGCATTTTGCAATGGAAAGAGTGAGCTGTGATATTTAAATGAAATCAGAATTTGCCCTAAAGTCTGTATGTATTTATCAGCTAAAGAAAGAAAAAGAATATGCAAAATGTATTTTTTAGCTTTTAGGACTTCTTGGGTAGGCTGTGACTCACTTGCCTGGTCTGACAATCCATCTCTGAAACCAACTGGGCTTGAAAGTTAACATACCTTAACATATGGAATCCAGTTCTGTTTTTTCCCAAATCTGTAAGTCACATCAAAAATTCAATAGAAAATGAATGGCTGCTGACTAAATTCTCAGCTGCAGCTCCATTTACAGCAGCACAGTATTTGGCCCAATATCTAAATAATTGATAACAGAATTGTGACAATCAGGGTCCAGATATCCCACGGGGAGAATAGGGTTTCTGAACCCCAAAGAATTAGCAATTGAATCAACTGATTATGTACAATATTATTATACCGTAAAAGTGCATGGAGTAAGATCTTTTATGAATGCCGGTGACACCGGTCATGAATATAATTGTGTGATGTATGTGTGGTTATTGTATAAATTGTTATGTATGTGGTCCGGAAATATGTTTCTAAAATATATTCAGACCAAGCAATCTGAGTAGAGCAGATAAATGGGTTTGTACCTGACAAAGAAATATGGATTCACCCTTATGCGAGGGTCAGGTCTTGCAAGCAAAGGACAATAGAAGTATATTTTCATACAAGGTAAACAAAGTTGTCAAGCTAATCAAAAAAGCAAATTGACCTGGGAGTGAATAAAAGGACTGAAGAATGAGCAGCAGGAGCAAGGGACTTTGTCTAGACTTACTTTTCAAAGAATACAGTCCGAAGGCTTCGTGGACTATAAAAAGAGGGCAAAGAAACGATTTATATCTATGAAAGATGGATCCTCCTGCTAAAAGAGATCAGAGAATGCTGACAATTTGGGTGATCAAGAAACTATGTTAGGCAAAGATCTGTCTTTCCAGAATTAAATTTTGGTCACTAGAAAATGTGTTATTTTTGTTTGTTTGTAACCCTTTCATATCTCTTTCACTCTTACTTGAAATCACTTAAATCTATGGTCTTTGTTAATAAATTTATTCTTCGTTTCATGCAAACCTTCTCAGTGCTGTGTATTAAGCTGGAGTGTGTAACCCCAGCTGAACATACAAGCTGTTGGGTATACTGGCTCTTTGGAGGCAGTGAACTTGATATTTCCCCTGTGAGTGTCCAGTAAGAGGGATAGGACGTTGCCTGAGAGACATGTCTAGGGAACTCAGGAATTGTTACTTGCAAGGGAAAGTTTGGACTGGCGGAGTCCTGTGGAGTTTGGTGGCAAGGCAGATGGGCTGGTTTGCTAGGAAACTGACACACAGCTTAGCAGTGGCAAAGCTCTCTCTCTTGCTAAGGCAGAGTTGTAACACAGTTGTCCTCAATTCTGGGTGTCAGGATGTCTACGATTTTATGAGTCTACCTAAGTAAATAGAAGATAGGCCATGACAATGATTAAAAACAAACAAACAAAAACATAAGGGACAGAAAGAGAGAGATCAATATCTGACAAATAGAAAGGGAGACAACTATTATTTTCTAACTTCCAAGAGATTTTTGCAGTCGATAAAGGATAAAGTTCCCTTAAAACAAACACAAACAAAAAGTCCTGGGTAATTTCACGTCTGTGTATGTGAGTAATAGCAGATCTATTGTATTAAAAATCTGTTCCTTTAAGAAGATTAGGAAGTTTAAACCTTCAGCAGGTATTAGACTTAAAGAGGTTTTCTGACACACAGTATTGATATAATTGATGCTAAGGAGATTTATTTATGTAACTCGGTCATTATTTTTTATAATAATTTAAGAGAGAGGTTTCTACACTAGACAGTAAATTTTGAAAGCCCACACATAGTTCAACATGGCACTCCTATTTAGAGAGTCACTCAGCTAATGCAGATCTTTGAAAATGTACTTTTGTAGGAGCATATTCTACTTCAAACACAGGAATCTGCACAGAGTGGTGCAAAATCTAGTACATTTAATTTGTGACAAGTTACAGTGGACTGCCAAAAGTGGGCTAGTGCTTTTTCTTGTTCATCAGTGCATTTTGCTATCAGAGTACAGGGACCTGCATTCTCCATTTAGAGGCATCAATGCTTCTTGCCCTTTTTTCTGCTGACCATTTTTCTTGTCAGTTTGCTTCTTCTCATTGCTGGTGAGTAGCTTATCAGAAATAAACCACTGAGGCACATCAGACCTTATAAGAATAGTAGACCAATGAGTAACTCAGTAGCTAACTGAGTTTTTCCATTCTGCTGTTTTTCTGTTGTGTGGCTTGTATTAAAAATAAAATAAAATTGAAAAAAAAAGACTCCTGCTGCGTCTCACATTGATATTTAACATAACTGTAGAAACTCTTTTTACCTTAATTATGCCAGTGACATGTATTTTTGTTTAGCTTTCTAATTATTTATTTATAGTTGACATGAAAATGCTTCCCACTAGACATCGACTGCACCTAACCCAGTAGTGAATTTCCTTTGTGAGACTTTTGTTATTATAACACGATTAAAATAGCACATTAATTATGCATCCTGCTATAAAACTGGATACAGCAGAGGAAATAAATGCATATTAATAATACATTAGTTATTAATCTGTATGCTTGTCATTTGAATGAGATGCAAACTACTACGTCTTCAATTCATGAAGACTACCAGCAGTCTGCATGTTAAGTCCACTTACATCTCACCCCTGCAGAGGGATAAACTTTTGTTCAAGGTCATCTTGTGCTACAAAATTACTCTGTTGTTAGTTGTCCTACCCAAGATAATGTACAAGCATAATTTTGTTATTAAGCCAAAATTTAAAATTACTATGGCAACTGATCTGATTGCATCATAAGAACATAACATGAGAAGGGCCATACTGGATCAGACCAATGGTCCATCTAGCCCAGTATCCTGTCTCTGACAGTGGCCAGTGCCAAATATTTTTGAGGGAATGAGAAGAACAGAGTAATTTTGAGTGATCCACCCCTGTCATCTAGTCCGAGTTCTACCCATCAAAATGTGCTAGAGTCTCTATTAGGTTTGGCATCACAGCTTTGTGCTCATAAAAAAAGTAGTTGAACCTCAAATCACTCACATAGAGGACATTGTTGGAAGAGTAAGAGGGATGATATCAACAGTTTGCTCTGCAACTACCTCCCATTGTCTCATAAAAAGTACAGATTTGTGCTTACTGCAGGGGATGCCAATTATAAAGCCAGTCCCACCTCTTGAGGCTATCCAGAAGGTTTTGGGAAAATCAACACTTCATAGGATTGCTTCTGAGGGTTGTTAATAAGGCTGAGAGTGGACTAGCTTGAATGTCACAAAACTGTGTCTCTTTTAGTTGCAACCAAGAGAGGATGATTAATTTCTTGTGCAACAGGAAAACCCCAGCCACATCCTTCAAATTTTAGTCTAAATAGTACAGCTGCAGAGTAAATAGGTCCAGCTCATTATTATGCCATTATTTTGTGGGAGACATTTATTTTTGTTTTCTTCAAAGAAACAGTTTATTTAAATTATGGACTCTTTAGGCTGAAATCTTTATTGGGAGCAGGACTGTAAAGCAGAAGAGTTTAAGGGCAATTTTTATGTTCCCAATTTCAGTTCCAGCATGAAGAGCATAGCGATATTTTCCTCATTGCTTTGTACTCTGAATGTTTAAATAAGTTCTGAATATTAGGGCCAGGGTATGGGGTTTTTTTTAATATAAGGTTTTGAAGTGAGCCTTTGCCCCTTAATCTAACTAGGTATATGTCACCTCTCTCACCTTATCTTTAAATACCATATACACATTCACTAATTTCAGGTGCTAACGTTTTTGTCTAGTTGCCTCAGATTTGGCACTGAAAAATGGAGCACCCAGAATTAGTATATGCTTTTTTATGACCTGATTAACTTGATGAAAATGGTCACAGAGGTCAGCACGTATAATAATACTTAGCACTTATGTATCGCTTGTCATCAATAGATCTCAAAGCTATGACTGAGGAGGTTAGTATTAAATGGAAGCACAGAGAGGGAAAGTGAATTGCCCGAGGTCATCCAACAAGTGATTGGCAGAGCCAGGAATAGAATGCAGGTCTCCTGACTCCCAATCCAGTGTTCTATCCACTAAGCCAGACTGCCTCTCCTCATCTACATCACACTATCTCTGCAACAGATAGATCCAGTCATTGTTAGCGACATAGATTTAGATTTTTCCCAGTTGACTTTGTATCCAGAGAAGCTGCCATACTGTTGATTTGTACAGCATGATTAATGAGTCCGAGCAGTCAATCATCTGTATATAATGATAATAAGGCTTCTCACTCTTTATCTCTTTCCTTTCTGTGGCTTAATCTCTTCTTACTATTTTCTCCCAACATGTCCTTTACTGTAAACAAACATGCTGGGTTTTACTCTGAAAGTAGATGGTGGCAGGAAATGAAAAAGTGTGTGGCAGAATATCTTGTCTAAGGCTACATCTTCACTATCCGCCCTATCAGCGGGTAGCAATCGATTGCTCAGGGATTTATATATTGCATCTCATCTAGACGTGATATATCGATCCCCGAACGCGCTTATGTCGATTCCGGAACTCTACCAACCCGAACGGAGTTGCGGAGTCGACATGGGGAATCGCGGACATCGATCCCGTGCCGTGAGGATGGTGAGTAATTCGATCTTAGATACTTCGAATTCAGCTACGTTATTCACGTAGCTGAAGTTGCGTATCTGAGATCGATTTTCCCCCCTTGTGTAGACCAGCCCTAAGAGAAGAACAAAGAAGAGAGACCATTTCCTCTTTCCTCACATGCTAAAAACCTTCCAGAGCTCCTACCAGAACAGTCAACATCCCCACCTACTGTTTAACCTCAAAAATGCGGTCACACTGCAGCTCTTGGGACAGGCTCAGTTCATTGCAGAAGCGGGCCTCTGGGGATGGAGAAACCAAGAATGAACTGCTCAAGAAGACCCCATCACAAAAAAAAGGAAAGAAAGCTGAAAACTCAAAATATCAATGTTTTTAATGTTTATGTCATTAAATTGGTTTAATTTTAAAATAACATTGCAAAATTATGTATTCACTGTTTACTTTGTGTTGTAAAACCCCTGAGTGTTCTCTGTGAGACTAAATGAAATGATCTGGCGGGCTGCTGAATGTTTTGGCTGCTCTAGGGTACTTAAGTAGAAGTGGGTTTGCATTATTTTTTTTCTTTTCCTTTTTTGGTAGGATAAGTTATAAATAATTACTCTCTAAAGACCTGGTTCTGGCATACTTACCTAAGGATTGAGCACTGCATTTTATTAACCCTACAGAGAAACAGCACATTCATTCAGAGTCGGCCACAGTTGCATTCTGGAAGAACTATATTTTCATAAATGCATGTAAGCTTGTGGTGTAAAGCTTAGTTATTCCTAACTGTTCCTTGTCTTGTAATCTGCAGAGCACAAATAATCGTGTGGTTGTTCTGTAAGAAGAAAAGAATTACCCTTTAATTCCAGCACTGTTACATTGGTCCTTTCCACATTTAAAACTAACTGTTCATGCACTTCCCTTTCAGCTTTGGTGGTGATGTTAGTAATTACAGTATCACACAGCCTGTCTATATATGTTAGTGATTATGCAGTATTAATCTCTCAGGGCCTAAGGGCTGTGAGAAATCTGTGAAGATCCTAGGAGATCAATTGGAAGTGAAGGCCTTCTCCACAGAGGATTTCTGCAACCCTCCTCCATGTCCTGCCAGTAGGGATCCAGTGGGAATATGCTTATGCACTGTGGGAGGAGGATTTCTACTGCACATAGGAAACACTCAAATTATATAAAACATCCAACAATAGCTTTATAAACCTCAAACCCATCTCTAGTCCTGAATTGAATACTATACATCTTACAGTTAAAGCCACTGGTATTTTGGTGGGGAAATTCACTTTGGAGGGAAAGATATTTTGTGGCGGTTTTGTTTTTGTTTTTAAGCAGACAGCTGCTTAAAATATATACAGAAGCCCAGTACAAGAATGGATAGATAGTGGGTAGGGTGTGAATGAAGTTGTCAAAGGTTCTTTGGCTGGGAAGCTGGGAAAAGGTGTAGTTGGACTTCTAACATTCTCACCAATCTGACAGATGTAGTGAGAGAATCCTTTGTCAATACAGGGGAATTACATGGCCCTTAGGAGTTGAGATTTGGTAGGAATGGTTGCATATGGGGTATGAAGTTGTGGAGTGATCTGGATTTCTTGA
This sequence comes from Chelonoidis abingdonii, assembly GCF_003597395.2. Taxonomy (NCBI): domain Eukaryota; kingdom Metazoa; phylum Chordata; order Testudines; family Testudinidae; genus Chelonoidis; species Chelonoidis abingdonii. The sequence continues at coordinate 298,593,097 of NC_133769.1, forward strand.
TAAGCTGGCCACAAACAAATGATATATATTTTAATATGGGTAAATGCAATGTATACATCCAATAACAAAGAATGTAGTGCCATACTTATAGGATGGGGGGACTCTATACTGCAAAGCAATGACTGAAAAAGATTTGGTGATTATAGTAGATAATTAGTTGAACATGAGCCCCTAATGTGATACTGTGTCCAAAAGAGCTAATGCAATCTTGGATGAATTAACGGGGGAATCTCGAGTAGAAATAGTAAGGTTATTTTACCTCTACTTGGCAGTAGTTTGACTGCTGCTGTAATGCTGTGTCCAGTTCTGGGGCCCACAATTAAAGAAGAATGTTGATAAACTAGAGAAGGTTCAGAGAAGATCCAAAATAATGATGAAAGTATTAGAAAACATGTCTTATAGTGACAGACTCCAGGAGCTCAATCCATTTATCTTAACAAAAAGAACGTTAATAGGTGACTTGATTACAGTCTGTAAGTAAGTACATGGAGAACAAATATTTGATAATGGACTCTTCAGTCTAGCAGAGAAAGGTATGATCCAATGGCTGAAAGATAAAGCTAAAAAAATGTAGCCTGGAAATAAGACATACATTTTTAACAGTGAGAGTAATTAACCATTGGAACAATTTACCAAGGGCTGTGATGGATTCTCCATTATGGACAATTTTTAAATCAAGATGGGCTGTTTTTCTAAAAGAGCTGCTGTAGGAATTATTGTGGGGAAGTTCTATGGCCTGTTTTATACAGGAGATCAGACTACATGATCACAATGGTCCCATCTGTCCTTGGAATCTATGAATATATGGAACACTTTCCATCTATGGAATGGTTATTTTTTCTTCTTTCCACCACCAGCCAACTTTCCCTCTCAATAGCATCTGTGGCGCCTTCTGGGCTTTATGAGGCTAGGAAGGTCATATATATATTTTGGCAGAGTAGGACCCAATCATTGTTTTCTCTCTCTCTTTCTCTCTCTCTGCCTAGAAACTGTTGAAGAGAATATGCCCAGTCTGTCTAATGATAAAATAAAAACACAATACAAGTGAAGTGCCCTGGACACCACTGCTTTGTGGTTTCTCCATACTAATGCTTTGACAATATGCCAAGGCATGACAACTGAGCCTGAGACGCAAACCAAATCTGGAGTGAAAAAAAAATAATGTAAAGTTAAAGTGAGTAGGATGTCAGGTTTTTTGGGAATAGGAGCATCTGTAAAAGGAAACAATGGAGAATTCTCCTCTCCCCCATCAGTTCTCACTTATTTTATTTTCATATTTGTTTGTAGATGTTTGTTTTCCTTAAGATTAAAATGTGTCTGATAAAGGACATCATGATAGTATCAGGTTAACAAAGCACAATTTGAAGTGATTGCTACTCTCTTTTTCTACTGCTCTCTCTCTCTCTCCCCCCTCCCTCACGCTCACAAAACGACAACTAATAATACATGCACTTAGGGCCCAGTTTGACAAGCTGTCTGTGTACAGAACTTCCATTGACCTCAATGGGAGTTCCATACCTGGAGGGCTTGCAGGATCTGCCCCTTACTACATATAGTTCTTGTCAACTTCAAAACACTGTACATACATTAAGTAATCTTCCCAATACTCCTCATAAAGGGCATGTTTTATTACCGCCCATTTTACAGATGGGGACACTTGTCCTCAGGAAGCTCAGGTGACTTATTCAAGGTTGCACAGCAAGTCAGTAAAAGAGAAAGTGTTCCAATTCAAAATTACTGGCTCCTCATTCTGTGCTTAGTTTATGTGAAATAATTGACACAGCAATTAAGATACAATTTTACATGTTTGAAATATCTAGGGAAAAACATATTTGTACATATTTAATACATGAACAATACAGGAAAATGGCTGAGCTATAGTAACTAACATTTGAATGATACGTTAGAGCCTTGCTTCTTTCAACGTAAGTTTTAATTTTCTATCTGCTAATACCTACATTCCTTTCCTCTGACTGCTTTCCCTTTGGTCCAGTTTCCCCTGCAGCTCTTTCATCTCTCTAGCCAGTATGTGCTTCCAAGTATTTTGCTTTCAAGGAGAGATTGTCTCTTTGTAGCAGATGCCAGTTCCACTCTGTGGGATTGTAAACAGAAAGTACCCATGACAACTGATTCATTCCCCCAGAGAGACCACACAAGGTATCTGTGAAATGTCTGCATTTTCAAAGAGCAAATCCTGTCTCTGACTCAGGTTCACAGAACTGAGTGCCAGAGCAGGTGCCAGGAGAATTCTTTTTGGCTTGTGGTGTGTGAATGAACTAGTGTATGTTGAAAACCACAATCTCCATTGATGCTGCTTTCAGCATTCTCTCTATTAAGTGCAGAGAGCAGCATTCAGTCCACGGCATAATCATTTCCTCCACCCCTGAATTGATAATAATAATTTGTACCTGTATAATGCCCTTCATTTGAGAAGTTCGTGCTCTGCAAACATTACTTAACTGAGCTTCACGATCCCTCTGTGAGGCAGGTATTATTAATCTCTTTTTTCAAAACAGATAAATCTGGGAACTGAGAAATACAGGGCTACGTTGTGTCTAGTCCTGCACAAGTATGCAAGAAGGAGACTATAAGAAGCCTTCATCCACCCCCTCCTAGATATGCATGGGAATAGACAAAGTGCCTTCCAGAACTGCAAGGACTGGAAAAAGATGTAAGGAGTCTAGTACTGATAGTGCTACTCCTCTTCCAAAGGTAGAGGGGCAGAGAAGGGACGGGCCATGTAATAGACTAATGTGGCAGGGGAATGAATGCTGCTCTGTGTAAAAGGGTGTCGCAAGAGTTGCAAGTTACACACGCTCTCCTGTGCTCCTAGAAGACATTGTGACTGTTACAGGCACAATGACTTATCAGTTGGCCTCCTGTACACAGCTCTACCTCTCTCCCTTCCCCCAAATCTAATGCCAACTTAGAGCTACAGTCTTCCCCGTTGTGATTTGCCAAAATCATACACAGGCTTTGTGGGAGTAAAACCCAGGAATACTGTCTCGTAGACTTAACACTTTATTAGAAACCAGACAGTAGATATCTCTTTCTTTTGTTCATTTTTTCTGTTATTAATCCCACTCTTGCATGTGGAGTAACTTTCATTTTTTTGGAACAACAATACTATAGTGAGCAGAATATTATCAGCAGAGACACTAAGAGAGAAGAAAGAGAAAGTAAATGGGTGTGAGTAAGAAAAGGTGTCTGCAGGACTTGGGGCTAGAAGAAAATTTAAAGCTGGCTTTTAAGGGCTCAGGCGGTTTGCACTGGGATTGAACATTGGCAATGTTGAATTATTTTAAAATGACAGAATCCTTTATGTATCCATAAAAATTGTTGCTTCTTTAAAGCTACTTTACCAAGGACAAAAAAAAGGTTGAAACTTAGTCTACTTGAAGAATATATGTATTGGGGTTTACCCACCATTAAATATACATTCTAATTGTATACTGGGTGTATACTCTGGCTCTTAAAGCCAGAGCCTGATTGGGAGGGGGAGTGGAGGACATGCAGTATCCAGCAGAGGCTGCTAAAGGCATTTTGACTGCCTAGGCTAGGAGTAGGCATAATGCCTCCAGGGGTGCTGGGGAGATCTGTGTGCACTGGCAGTGCTTCCTGTTCTTTATGTCTTGTGAAAAGCTGTAGCATACACAACCCACGGCAAAGCCCTGAAGCTGCTAATCCACAGAGGGAAGAAGACTATGGCCATGCTGCCACCCAAGGAGACACATCCGCCTTAGGACATTGGCAGCATCTAAGCACTAAGCCCATCATTTCTCTTGTGCTTACAAAATGCCTACATTGTTGCTGCCCTCTCCCGTTAATTTGGCCTAAAATGTGTATGACCTGATTTTTCTATTTGACATTTTTAGTAGACAGAAACCTGAGAGAGGTTTAAGTCACAAAATTAGCATTGGTTTGGTAGCTAGCAGTTCAGAACCCGTGAAGCACTTCTAAACACTTCACAGTTCAGGCAGGCTCAGGATAGATACACTAGGACAGAGCCTGAGGTGTGTGAGTGTAGCTTTGTATCTGTCCAGTGAGAGGGCTTGTATTCACAACAGGGATAAGTCGACATAAATTACACCACTCCAGCTACATGAATGACGTAGCTGGAGTTGACGTAGCTTATGTTGACTTACCCCAGTGTCTTCTCGGGGAGCTGGAGTACTGGGGTTGACCAGAGAGCACTCTGCCGTCCATTTAGCGCGTCTTCACTAAACCCTTGAAATTGATCCCTGCAGCATTGACTGTGGCAGTGTTGCTGTCCCTGATAGTGGAGCCTATCTCTAAGCTCTAGTTCATAAAGCTGCCATACCTGTCCCCAGTGGATTTTCTATGTATAGCATGATACTCTGGTGCTTGAGGGTTAATGTAGTGGCACCTTCTTGCAACTGCCCTAGGGTGTATGATTGGGGTCTAGCTCCTGGTGATCTCCAGCTGCTGGAAGGATCTGTCCCTAGAGGCCATAGACAGGCAGCCCATAGTAAAGTCTTGACGCTGGCCCAGTACAGATCAGCCCAGGATTGGTAGAGCACAAAGATGGTTTAGTCCCATATGCACAAACCCTTTGTGAGCTGCACCATGTAATACTTGAGGCAAGTAAAGATCTTTCTTCTGATTGGGTTCAGAAAAAACTCCTATAATTTCTTTGGGCCATTTTTATTACTCCCTCTTTAGTAGTTGTTTGCCAAGTCAGCACTTTCTTAAGAGAGATCTTAAATTGTGTTCCTCAGTTTGGAGTGGTGTTCAAAGGAAGTCAATAAAGAAGCAAAAAAAAAAAAAAGTAATTGAAGAGGGAAAGAACTCTGATTTGTCAATCTGTACATAAACATTTGAGCATTGCAGAACTCCTCCTGCAGCACTAGAACTGCAACATTTATATGAGCACTGCAATTTCTAATCTGCAATAGTTTTATTGAATCTGAAGCGAACTGTTTCACTCATCCAGAAATTCATCCATTTGAAATATGTTTTGACACATTGTCCTGGGAATACCCAGTGAGATCTGTTTTATAATTTTTTACTTTTTGCAGGTTCCAATAGCCCAACTTGTCAGTAGCACAAGCAGAAGAAAGGGGAAGGTTTGGTTTCTGTAACTCACTTCCTCCAGTGTGGACATCTTTGCTCAAATTAGTTTCCTATTGTTGGTGAGAGCCAGATTCAGATATCTTAGGATCAGATGCCTTTGTTCCTCAAAGGGTAAATTTCACTGATGTTAAGTATCTCCTGGCTGAACTGAGTGGTAGAAAATGAAAGGGAGAATCTGAAGGTGCCAAAAATTATACTATTAAATTGCTCTCAGCCAGTTTTGAATTAGAAGCAGAGGGATAACCCTTTGGTAAGGAATCATGAGTCCCTAATGGAGACACCAGATTCATTGTAAAAAAAAAATCCCTTACTTATGCTTTGGAAATAAAGAAAGATGAAAATTCATTATGACATTTTAAGAGGAAATAGAAGACTGAGAGTCTAATGTTCAAACTTCCAATTTATACAGAAAATCCAGGCTTGATCCTGGAGACAATCCTTTCAAGTAGCTGAATGATGGCCTATGCGTGATTTAATAAGTGACAGTTGTAATGCTTGTGACAAGTGGAGAAGCTCTCAAACACGCTGGCTTTGTTTTGATTGCTCAGTGAAATTATTATAAACAAATGAACCCAACATTACCTTAGTCACTGAAATAAATTCCAGCCTAAAGGGAAAAAGGTTATCAATACCAGGGCCACTTTTATGTATAATTCAAGTGAGTTAATGTCACATAAATTATATAATTAAAGGGCCATCCTTCTATAAGTGTACCAGAAGCAAAGTTACTGATTTCAAGAGTCTAATAACATATGTGAGTTCCTGAATAAAGTAGAATGTTTTCAGCATGAATGCTGGCTTCTGAAGTGACGCAGTCTATTGCTAAAATTGACATAAATTACTATATGCATAGCTGTATTTAGCAACAAGTAGAGATTAACTGTATGTTAGCTTTCCACTTTCTATTTACAAATTCTCCTGTAAAGAGCTGGTTCTAAACAGAAAGTGAAGCATTTCTTTTTGCCAGCTGAAAATCACCATGTGTTTTGATGACACAAAACAAGTATCACTAAGCGTCGGGCGACTCTAGACATTTCGCCACCCCAAGCACGGCGGCATGCCACAGGGGGCACTCTGCTGGTCACCAGGAGGGCGGCAGGCGGCTCCGGTGTACCTCCTGCAGGCATGCCTGTGGAAGGTCCACTGGTTCCACGGTCTGCTGGTCCACCGGAGCCACGGGACCAGCGGACCCTCTGCAGGCATGCCTGTGGAAGGTCCACCGGAGCCGCCTGCCGCCCTCCCGGCGACCGGCATAGCGCCCCCCGCGGCATGCCGCCCCAAGCATGCGCTTGGCATGCTGGGGCCTGGAGCTGCACCTGCTAAGCATTCAAACTCTGCATTTTATCAACTGCCCCAACTCTCGTTTTCCCTTCTTCTTTTCCCATAGACAACAGCTGCTACCAGCTGATGCAGTGTATCAAAGAGGGTTGGTTGGTTGCTGTGTGATTCTTGGGATATCTGATTTTTCACATGCTTTCTCCCCAGTTTTTTCCTACCCTTTGTGCTATTTGGCTTTTGTGTCCTGCTTCACATCACCAGCTTTTTCCACAGGAGCCTCCCACTCCCAGTCTTTCCTCCAGTCAGCCCAAATACAGCAATGACTTTAGGCTGAGAGGACAAGATACAGCAGCCTCTTAAAGTCTGTCAAGGATGCTTCTTTTTAAGCCAGCGAGAGTTCCTCTCACAGCTGCACAATGCAGTATATTTTGGTTTATTATGCTTCCTTCTATCCACAGGGTACCTCAAATGCTTTATAGAGTAGTGAATTAAATACTGATAAATGAAGGCAAAGGAAGACAACACCCCATGCTTAGCACAGACGGCCCTGTATAGCATAACCTGTTTTACATAGAGGAAGGGATGTTGTCATAAACAGATAGCTAAGGGTTAATGTTTCTTTTACCTGTAAAGGGTTAACAAAGGGAACCAAACACCTGACCAGAGGACCAATCAGGAAACCAGATTTTTCAAAGTGAGGGAGGGAACTTCTGGGTGTGTTTTGTCTTTGTTCTGCCTGTTTGTTTTCTCTCGGCTATGAGGGAAGAGCTTTTTTTTTTTTATCTCCAAGCTTCTTTCTACCCTTCTGTTCCCAAGTTGTGAGTACAAAAGGAAAAGCAATAGGTTTATATTGTATTTTGTATTTACATGTGTGGAGTTGCTGGAATGTTTAAATTGGATATCTTTTTGAATAAGGCTGATTATTCATATTTTCTTTTAAGCAATAGCCCTGTGTTATGTCATCTTGATGCAGTGATCATGTCATGTGTTTTTTCTTTCTTTTTTATATAAAGCTTTCTTTTTAAAACTTGTTGGATTTTCTTTTCCTAGTTAAGGCAAGGGGATAGGAATCTCTGTGCCAGGAGTACTGTCTCTCTCAGGGAAAGACTGGGAGGGGGGAGAAGAAGGAAGAGGGAAGGTAAATCGTCCTCTCTGTTTTGTGTTTCAAGGGATTGAAGCAGGGAAATCTCCTAGTATCCCCAGGGCGGGAAAATCTGGGAGGAAGTAAAGAGCAGGAAGGGAAGTGGGTTATTTCCCTTTGTTGGAGGCTCAGGGCATCTGAGTCTTGGGGGTCCCCCAGGGAAAGGTTTGGGGAGACCAGAGAGTTTATCAGGTACTCAGAATCCTGATTGGTGGCAGCGAGATAAGATCCAAGCTGGTAATTAAGCTTGGAGGTTCATGCTAAGCACCCAGATTTTGGACACTAAGGTCCAGATTTGGGACAGAGGCTTATTACAGATATTGTCTGGTTATTCCGTACTCTTGGCAAACGTTTTTTAGGAGATCTTTTTATCTTCAAATTTGGCTGCCACCAAGCAAGGTCAAAAGGCGAGTTGATACTTTCTTTGAATGCTTCATTGTGTAAATGCTTCATTAATTAACATGTGCTTTATTTCATGGATATGTGAAATCTTTTGAAATCTATCCTACTGGCATAGTTATTTCTGAATCTAGTGGTCTCACTTCCAAAATGCCCATAGCCAGACTGTTCTTTAGTCCTAGTGTGGATTTGGACCAACGGCCCCCAGGCCCAGAAGCAATAATGCTGCCACCTGAGTCATCATGATAGAATGATATTGATACAGTGTTCACTCTACCAGAGCAAGGGCACAGCCCCCAAATCACTCAGCTTCAGAAATGATAGGCTATGTACTTGATTGTTCCAAAGTCAGCATATAACCATGCCCCTAATAGGTCATCAAGCCAGCTCACAAATCAATTTGTAATTAGTCAAACCTAAATTTCACTCTAATTACCATTAAAATATTTGTTGCATGCCTGCTGCTGTGGTTAAAAATTCCAAGTTAAAATTCTGGCTTTATGTCACATATGGAAATGAGCTTGCTGGCCTATCCCAGTCCCCAGTTGTGCCTATCACAAAAAACAAACAAACCAAAAAAAACATGCACAGTTTAATATGATTAACAGCATTTGCTCAAATGATGCTCAGGACCAGAGTAGCTGATCTGTTGTTGGTCACAACTGAGGTGTGTTGGCAGCTCTGTGTAGCGATCTGTATACCTGCTCACATTCTGCCTCCAAAGACCAATCTTCAAAATTGGCCCAATGGCTATTCCACTGTGGATAAATAGTCACTAAGACAGAAGAACTTTGTAGGCCATTGGGTAGAGCACTCATATGGAAGATACCAGGTCCTGTCTCCCTGTTCCAATCACTCTTTCATTATTTTTCCATAGAGGAACATCTTCTACCGGAGAGATTGAATATCTCATAGCTCAGGGTTGGAGCACTCACTCGAGAGGTTGCCCTGTTGAAATCCATTTGCCCTCTCTGGTGGGGACTGGAGGCTTGAATCAGTGTCTCCCACATCCCAGGTGAGTGCTCTGACCACTCCACTAAAAGCTCTAACCTGGGCTCCCATAGTAGATTTTCAATGGGAACTGATGCAGTAGGCAGCCTCTGAGCATGCGCACTGGACCAGGCCCTGCATGCAATGTAGTTGTCTAAATTGCTCTGGGACTTAGATGGGAAATAGGTATCTGGATGCTTACAGTGAGGCAGCAGTGTAGATGCCCTGAGGGAACTTTTATCCTGAAAACTTCAGCGCTGAGTGAGTAGAAGTGCCTATCTGGTTTGGTGGGAATTTTGTCGATCACAGTGGAGCCAAAACTGGACTTAGGCCCAAAACCTGAGACTTAGGCATCAAAGGACCTTTGTGGAGCCCACCCTGAATGCCTTGTGTGCATGTAAATGTTGTGAGCACTAGATTGTAAGCAGAAACTTATAGGTCAAATGAAACATACACTGAAAATTTGGACAATAATATTTTGGGAATAAAACTATGTTTGCTATGCTTGTGATTCAACACAGTTTTTACTGCTATAGAATCAGTTTGGACGAAACTTTTACACAGAATGCTGAGCTGCTTTCAATTTTATGTTAATACGGTACTGTTTGTGACAGTAGAGGCCACTGACTTTAAATGGGAGAACAATTTCATAAGGAGTAACATCATTTTAGGAAACTTTTGCTGTGTAAACAGGCTGGGAAAAACGTTTTCAAAATGATTAAAAGGTCTTTAAAAATATACGTCCAACAATTGAAAACAAATTAGCTGCCAGTTAACACGATGATATGCTTTAAAAAGGGGGTATTAAGTGTGAAACCAACAGCTTTATATGATGCAAGTTCATAAAAAGGAGAGACATGAAAGTATCCCCACAACTGTAAAATGTTAACAAAGCATTTGGAAAATTAACTGAAGATTGCTCTATGGGTGATTAGATTTTTTGGAGATCTTTTCAAAGAGATATGATGACTAGATTTTAATGAAAACACTTACTTTGGTGACTTTAATAAATTGGGTTTAGTCAGTAAGAAAACATGAAACATCAGATTCTTTGACATGATAGAAAATATCACCTTTCAAACACCAGGCAGAATTTCAGAGTAGCTATTAATCTATCCATTACCTTGCCAGTGCTGGGAAATGACTGCTACATTTCCAAATGTCATCAGAACTATTTGAGTCACAGTATACATAAATGGAGCTGCTGGATATTATTATGAGCCTTGTCTACACAGTTTAGCTCAGGGATTGGCAACCTTTGGCATGCGGCCCATCAGGGAAATCTGCTGGTGAGCCAGGCTGGTTTGTTTACCTGCAGCGTCTGCAGTTTAGGCTGATTGCAGCTCCCACTGGCTGCGATTCACCATTCCAGGCCAATGTGGGAAGCGGCAAGGGATCCGAAGGTTGCTGATCCTTGGTTTAGCTCCTCTGGCATTACCATTGTTGTTGAGCATTGATGACCCACCAAAATTTTAAGCACTTTGTCTATCTCTGGTCTCATTAACACGGTGCTTAAAATGCTGGCAGCAGCAATTGGCTCACAACATTTCTACCACTAGAGGATCTCCACTATTGTTAACAACAGTGGAAATTGTTTGCAACATTTCACTAGTGTAAATAAGATGTCTTTCACAGGAGTGTAATGGGCTGGGACTCTTTGTTTGAAACAACCTGTTACAGATGTTGAACTGCTGCAAAAGTGTGAACTGGGGTTTGTTCACTCACTGGTACAGCTAACTTATTGCTCCACCAAGGTATAAGGGAGGTGGATCTAGTCAATAAGTTTGGTACAAACAATAGCCCTAGAGGAAAGGCTTAGTATTATTTGCAGTTGTATTTTTGTTAATATCTGTCCCCTAGCAGAGTGACTTTTTAAAACAATACTATGTTGTTTTGCTTGAAGTGTAGTACGTGGTTCTAGAAGATTCAGTAAGAAAATATGACCTTTTTTGTTTCTAAGAAAACTTTACAACCAGAGTGAGCATTAAAAATGAACTTCCATCTCTGCATTTGTTGAAAATTCTACACATTCCATTGTAGTCTTTCTTGTGTGAACCTAAAATGTTAGAGGCTTCTTAGTTGGTGCTTAGCATTTATAATGCATTTGCTCAGGCAGATGTGCTCATAAAATTACAAAATCATTCAAAGTTATAACATGGTGCATACTGGTTTCATCTGTATGAAAGAAACTGAATCTTTCCTCTCCAGATATCCTAGAACATGAACATCATCGCTGCAGTTTAGCAGATTCTATTTTGTGCTGTTGGCTGGTGTTTGCATTGTTACTGCAATTTTTTTTTCAGGTATGTTTATTTATAAAGGAGTTATGAGACTGTGAGTGAAGTTAGAAAAGATGGTTCCCTTTGGCTTGAAAAGTGACCGACCCTAATCAGCAGGGCTTGTTGTCAGTGGTGCTGGAATCTCTCCATGAGTGAATGTAAAGCGGTTTCCTGTCAAGTTTAGTTAGAGTTCTTTTTTCCCAGTGTTACCTGTCATCCTTGTTTAGTGCACATTGAAATTGTACATTAATCCTGTGCTTCCTTAAAAAGATACATAAAAAAAAATGGTGTCTGTTTTTTTTTAAACTGACCAATACAGCTAAATTCTGATTTGAGAAGAGATGTGATGTAGATTATTTCTCACTGAGAGAGAGGGAGGTGTTTCAATCAGTGGGACCTGTCAGAGTTCTTTAAAAAATTCAGCCATATGATTGAGTATCTCATTATAGCCCAAACTACTTTAACTTCTACTTCTCCAGTTTGAACCTAGTCTTGAAATCTTTTGCAGCATGTTGAACTGGAGATATGTGAGGTTATACAGATAGAAGAAAGGGGAACGATGATGCATTGGGTGAAAGGGAAGCAAAAAAATTCTTCCTTTGGAACAAGAACATCTCTCCATACTGTGGTTGATACAGCTCCAGGAAAACTGTAGTACCATTTTCCTGATCAGAGATTTCTTTGTTTCCTGATGTACAAATTTTGATATGGATTATCTCTTTTGTTAATTAATATATGGTTTTATAATGGAAGTGTAGCACAGTCCTTCTGGGGAGGAGGTGATTGGATGGGGAGAAGGAGGAAGAATCCCTATAGTAAGTAGAAAGGGGACATTTTTCAGACCAATAGTTTATTGGCCAAAAAATGCAGTTTCGGCTGAACCGAAACTGTTCGAGAATTTGCCCAGATTACTTTAGGTTGGATAGAAAAAAAAAACAACAACCTTTTCCAGGCTAGCTAAGTGTGAGTCCCACTTATAGTCATTAGGCCACAAATGAGGGCACTTAACTAGGATGTAGAGGCTTTAATTGCTATACTTTAGAGCACAGACGTAAAATCAGATTTTGTTTGAGCATCCTAACCACCAGGCTATACACTGTTTGGGGGTGGGAGTGGGGAATCTCTCCTGTTGAAGCTGTTCTACTTTTTATGAAATACTTCAATATTAATTGAAGACAACAAGTGAGACTGACTCTATAGTCTGCGGATGAAGGCACTCATTTAGCAAGTAGAAAATGTGGATTGAGATCTCTCTGCCTGATTCAAAGGAGGGATTTGAATCCATCTCTCCTCCCATGTGAATGCTTACTCAGCAGATTGTAGAGCTGTTTGCTCTTTGGCCCAATGGATAAGTAGTTAGTCAAAGTGGAACTGCTTCAAGAGGCTCAAATGAGAGCATCCCTATAACATAGTGGTTAGCATGCTTATCTAAAGACAGGCAAGGTTTGAGTTTAAGTCTCTGTTCTAGAGTGGAGATTCAAACCTAAATTTCCTGTATACCAGGCAAATGCTCTCTCCACTGGGCTAAAAGTTATAAAGGGAGAAATTAATGCATGTGGTTTGTTGACAAATTCCAAACATTTCTGGAGCCATTTTTTCTGGTTTTTCAGTTTGCTGGTTGAACTGAAAAATTATTTATTTGCCCGGCTCCATTTATGACAGGCACAACACAGACACACCTCATTCCTAAGAATGACTTCCTAGTTCCTGCTAACTTTGGCTAAGTGAACGTTTGCCCACTTATAGGAACTTTTTTTCCCAGCATGCTTTTCTGGGGCTGGCCCGTTATATTTGGCAGAACCAAGCAACTAAAGTCCTTATATGGCCATGTTGCAACTGGCTGCTGTTTACCACAGCTCCTTTTTTCTAGCAGGTAAGTGTTCTTAGCTCCTGTTGTTTCTCCAACCATGACCCTAGTTTTCCTATATATATATATATAGGGGCGACTGGATAGCGTAGTGGTTAAGAGCACCGCCCTTTGATACGGGAGACCGCCCTTCGATACGAGAGACCGGGGTTCAAATCCTGGTTGGTACCCAACTTTCCAGTAGGGGTCCTTGGGCAAAAGACCCCCTAACGCTTCAGCTGCCTACCTCAAA